>NC_091121.1:90050286-90350286 GCF_040183065.1 Periplaneta americana
GCACGGATGGCTGAATACTGTAAAATAAAGGGCAACATCATAATATTAAGTATCACTACAAATTCAGAACAAAGAAGGCCACTTAAATGCTCCCCATTCATTCATTCATAACTGGCGCTGCAGTCCATTGAGGGCTCGGGTCATCTAAAATTTGTAGCCATTCTGTTCACAATAACGGTATTTTTATTGCTTACTGCGCATGTGCAACATGAACTTCACAAAAGACTCATTGAAACACATTAGTTAGAAAGACAGAGAGCATTACCCTCACCAAAATGGCGCCTATAGTCACGGTTTCAGACAGGAAAGAGCAATACAGTGGTGCCTCCAGTTTAGTATAGAGCTCACTGGCTGTGTCAGTCTCCTCCACCTCCTAACTCCGATCTTCCTTAAATCATCCTCCACTTCTTGTAGCCACCTAAGCCTGGGTCTTCCACTTCGTCTTGCTCCACCTGAGTGTCCATACAATGCTCTCATTGATAACCTACAACAGGCGTACTTAAAATCTATTGAGGCACAAAAATTAGTCTTTTTAGACCTCTGACAGATTAATGTCTGTTGAAAAGTAAGAAACGACTAAGCAAACGTCACTAGAAATAGACGCAATATTGTAACAAAACTTATCTGAAAAAGTGACTTAATAACATTAAAATAGACAATTGCATAACACAATGTTTCTATTCTGTGTCGCTGTAGATCCAAAAGAAAGAAGGCCACATAAAGGCTACTCAAACACAGAAAATAGACTGATCAGACCTCTCGTAGATCCCTTTCTGTTTAAAAATAACAAGCGATGTAATGGAAATCTCTAGAAATAGACGCAATATAACAAAAATAGTCATAACGACTGGCAGAATAACATTAAAAAAATGAACATATATGGCGTGTCTATGCTGTATCACTATAGATCCAGAAGAACGAAGATCACTTAAAGGCTACTGAAGAATGGAAATGAGACTGATTAGTCCTCTCGCACGCAGTTTGTCTTTTGAAAAGCAAGGAACGACGAAACGTAAGTCATTAGGAGTACTGTAGATGCAATTGTGTCACTGTGGATCCAGAATAAGAAATTAACTTAAATGCTACTGAAGAACAGAAACTATGTAGAGCGGTTTGCTTTTTCGAAGGTTCTCTCTATTCAAAAGTAAGAAACGAGAAATATAAAACATAGAAGGTCACGCAATATAACAAAATCTTCTTTAACATTGTTTAAATAAGGTACCTTTTATTTTCGGAATAAAATAAACGTCACTTTCGGACAGATCAGTATTAATTTTTTTTTTCATTTTTTGTATGTACTAGGTTATTTTACGACGCTGTATCAACATCTTAGGTTATTTAGCGTCTGAATGAGATGAAGGTGATAATGCCGGTGAAATGAATCCGGGGTTCAGCACCGATGTTACCCAGCATTTGCTAATGGGTTGAGGGAAAACCTCGGAAAAACCTCAACCAGGTAACTTTCCCCGACCGGGATTCGAACCCGGGCCACCTGGTTTCGCTCCCAGACGCGCTAACTGTTATTCCACAGATGTGGACTTCTCTTTTTTTTTCCATTAATACACAACATATGTATATAAATATGCCATAGGTATTAAGTTAATAGCATCCGAAGACGAAGTTGCGTTAGTGTTAGGCCTACGCGAAAATCTGTTCATTTTATGTCATTTATCCTCGAATAAGTAGTAGTAGTAGTAGTAGTAGTAGTAGTAGTAGTAGTAGTAGTAGTAGTAGTAGTAGTAGTAGTAGTAGTAGTAGTAGTAGTAGGGTTTAAGAAGGGCGCGTCAGCTACTATGGCTATTTGCGCTCTTATCTAAATTTCTTAATATAACAAAGACATAAATAATATAATAATCAGTGCTAAAAGAACTAAAAAGCGTTGTCACGATAAAACGAGGCACACAAATGCAGTATACATAAGGTGATTTCTACAGAATCATAAAAGTGAGCAATTCTACCACACTAGGTGGTATTCAAAACGAACAAATAAAACAATAAAACTAAGGCCACCAGAGATAACTTGTCAATCATATTTTAAAACCACAAAATTTTATAAAATATTCGGATGTATAAAGTCCGAAATGTCAACAATGTAAAATCAAATATAAAACAACAAATGTAACCTCCGGATGTAAAGGGTCCGGAGGTTAAGTAAAACGGATCAATAAAAAACTAAATCACCTTATCCAAACCTGTATTTGATAAAAAATCTCAGAACTGCATTTGTACAATTAAAATCATTTCCAAGAACGTCACGTAAAGTCGGCCGAATTCCATATTGCCTCCGTGCATGGTCATATTTCCTGCAACGCAATAAAAAGTGTTCCACCGTAAGTGGAACATGGCACATATCGCACTCCGGCTGAGGTTCGCCACGTAGGAGATGGCCGTGTGTCAGATGACAGTGGCCAATCCTCAACCGGGTGAGTAAAACCTCCTCGTGTCGCGACGCTCTTGTAGACGAATCCCAAACTCGAACAGTATTCTTTATATTTCGTAATTTGTTTCCCTCTTGTGCAGACCATTCTCTTTCCCATTGCCACCATATTTTATATTTCAAGTAGTTTCGAATGTCCTGCCACCTCTCACGCCAATATACCAGAGAGCCATTCAGTGCGCCAGCCCTGGCTGCAGCATCCGCGGCCTCATTTCCTGGAATCCCTACATGGCCAGGAATCCACACTATTCCAATCTCATAATCTGAGCAAAGGAGAGTATGGAACAGCTGCTGAGTTCTTAAGACAAGCGGATCATCACAATTAAAAGACTGCAAGGACTGGATGGCACTTAAAGAGTCGGAACAGATAATGAATCTGCCCCGAGGTTGCCTAATTAAAAACAATAAAACTCTGTAAAAACCGTAGAGTTCAGCAGTAAAAACACTAGTATATTGGCTTAGTCTGTATTTAAATATCTCTCCATTTGTAACGAAGGAACAACCAACACAATCATTTATCCGGGATCCGTCAGTAAAAACTAATTAATAATTTGGATATCGGGATAAAAGTTCACTAAAACGAAATCTATAAACAAAAGCTGGTGTAAAATTCTTAAAACAGCGGCTCAGACTTCTATCAAACATGGGACGTCGCATAATCAACGGTGGAGTGGTGGTATACTCCAGTGTGCGAACTGATGGTAGATGTATATCCAGCTCAGACGTAGTTCACGAAACCGCACACCTGCTGGACGAAGTCTCCGTGGATTTTCACTGTATCGGCCGTAAAGAGACGAATGATGGAAAGAGTCGTAAGAATTGTGCTCAGGCTGCGAGCGGAGCTTAACAGCATATGAGCACAACAACACATTACGTCGCCGATACAGTGATGGTTCTCCTGCTTCACAATAAAGACTCGCTATCCGACTAGTTCGGAAGGCCCCTGTAGCGAGTTGTATCCCATGGTGGTGGATAGTATCTAAAAGACGTAATTTAGATTTATTTGCTGAGCCATAAATAAAACAGCCATAATCCAGCTTTGATCGTATAAGAGCTCGGTAAAGACGTAAAAGCACTGTACGGTCTGCACCCCAGCGAACCCCTGACAAAAGGCGTAAAATGTTTAAGGATTTCTCGCAACGCCTTCTCAAATCACGTATATGCGCCTCCCACGTTAATTTATAATCAAAGATAAGGCCCAAGAATCTCGCAGTGTCTGTATATTGCAACTCCACTCCATTAAGACGCAGTTCAGGATGTGGATGTAGTCCACTTGGTTGTAAAAGTGGACACACTGCGTCTTCTGAGTGGAGAATTTAAAGCCATTGCGAACAGCCCATTCTGATAGTACGTTGATGACCAGTTGCAACTGTCCTAGAATAAGAGCGAACTAAAATATTTAACTTTAAACAATGTATATCTCAACATTCAATGTTCCTCACAGACATGTACGAATCTACAACTAATGCTCATAGATATATGCACGTTGTATAGTAAAATGTAATAATAATAGAATAATAATGATAATATTTTCATATTTTGTGAATATAGGTTAAATGGGCAAGAAGACGGACCCATTTAACCTATATTCACTTTGTTTAATTGCTTGTCGGTCTACACCACCTTTTCAAAATGAAAATAAATATTTTCATATTTTGTTCGTAACGTGCCTTTCTGACTGATGAGGGCTAAGCTAGAAACAGCGAAATGAGAATTTCAGGAAACCTGAAGTAGGTCTAATCTAACAAAAATGACTTTTAGCCGTTTTCTTCAGTACATATTTGATGCAAACAGTCAGAAGTCGAACAGGGATTTCATTCAGTGAGAATCTGTCATCTGTCGGTCAAGAAATGACTTTCACATTGAAGTTACAGATTTGTTTGGAAATAATTTACATCAAAATATATAACAAATAAGAGGACATGTGTTCCGATATTCTCCGCCGTAAATGTTTAGGCCTAATAAAGTAAAGATATCCTCTTCAGAGGTTATGAAGGTACAAGGGGATATGAAGGTGAAACTCCATGCTTTCATGACCTCTACCCTAGATTAGGCGATGTGTTCAGCGTTACATTTCGGCCGCTATTCTCCTTCTAGAACAACCCGGCACTCTATAAGCTAGGTGGCTGAGTGGGTCCTGGGAGATTTCTACAGGTTTTAGGCATGAGGAAAATTCCGCCACCATCCGGAATTAAACCAAGATCCTTCTAACAGTAGCCAGTTGCTCTAATAACTTAACTGCTAGGCCGCAAATAAGAAAATATGGAATATTTTTAATTTACTTGAATGTTTGTTGCTCTGACAGAGATATACATCGCTAGGTCGCACTCGACTTCTGTTAGATACCAGTTTGTATACATACGGTAGTGCGAGAGCAGGACTGGTGTTTTTCGTGAATTATAGCTTCGATAAAAATACAGTTCTTCATTAGCCTACATTATGAAGCCTTTGATCAATGTACTTATTACTGTGCCAAGCACTTTCTAATGGCTCTTTCGCCTCTCATGACGGGGAACATTAAAGTTACCTTTCACAAACATTTCATTTACAATAACATTGGTAGGCCTATGTTTCCTTTTCCCATTAAATATTGATAAGTTTAAATCTTCAGTCTGATGCTTTGTAGATTATGGAGTATAAGCAATGAGATATATTGTTCAGAGTGCTTTGCAAAAGTCTGAATGTAAATAATTACGATTACTTTTACTGGTATCTCTATGTCTTAAGAAAAACCTCAATACCGGTACTTTATTTGTCGACAAAACCATTGCAAACATAGCAAACGTATTACAATATTAATGAAGTATGTTTATTCCTTCGTCACAAGAAAGAAAGATATAGGATGTTTCATCTAACTTTGCGATCTCAAATATATTCGAAACGAAACAAAATATAAAAAACATACTAGCACAGCAATGTGCCCACGTCAGGGGCTCACAAAATGGCCTACTGTTATGCCCACAAATCCTAAACATGCGGTATGACCACAGATGTTAAAGAATATATAAATAAAACTTAAAACATAAAAAATAACCTCAAACGGATTTCATTTGCTCACTCGTCGTAACTTATTGAAAAAAAAACAAATATCAGCAATTACGCCTTAAATATTGAATAGCGTATTTTGAATTAATAGCAAAACCTTATTAAACAGTAGAAAAACGAGCGAAGGAAGAAGCTATGAAATAATAAAAAAAATAGATGCAATTAAAAATAACCATATAAAGGAAAATTGCGGTAGGCTCCTATGTTATGATTTTATGAAATCAAAAGTAGGCCTACATAAATTAAACCGAAACTGTAGAGGCGGAAATCAACATCGTAATATGTTACATGTTTTGTTGCTGCAGTCGCTGTTTCCTCTTACTAGAAGATTCCAATCTTGCAGCCTCAGATGGCGATGAACTGTCAGAAACTCGATTAATAATCAATCTTGCAGCCAATCAGTTACGGACACAATCATCCAATACGTCGATCATGCTTCCAATTAAGGGAGAAGACCAGTCGATCAGACCAACTTAATCGGGCTCGTCAATCGAAAATTGCATTACACGAGCAAAGGGAAGTCAACAAAAACCCCAGCCCTAGGGTACCCAGGCAACAGACCACGAAATCTGGGGGAGATTTTGGAGGTTGATGACGGCTTACAGTGTTGATACAAAAAGAACTACTCAAATATGAGCGAAGAATTTTTCATTTCCCTAAAGTCCAAAAAGCGACCATCATGTGAGAACTTGATCAATCTTTATACTATGTTTTAATTTTCTTTCTTACAAAGCAGTGAATGCGGATTTAATACTTCCAATGTGATTGGATTGTGAATTTTTTTAAAGTTCAAGAACGTTCATCTATGTGCCTGCTCTCGCGAATATGTCTAAATAGCCTATAATATGTAACATCGTTATAAATGTCAATTGTATTGTAGTGTATTTAGTAACATTCCATGGTATTCGTACATTGCTTCACAGCTAGAATGTGGAACAATCAAAGGAATTGAATTGAAAAAAAAAATCTAATATTTCTATAAAATTTTAATTGAGCCGTTCAGAGCAAAAGTGGTGTAAGTCAACATTGGGTAATGAGATTTAAAGTAAAATTTCTGTAAAATACAGCGCAAAGTTGCAATTAATATGGCCTTCTTGCTGAATACTAATTGTTTAAATAAATTGAATATTAATTGCTTCTTTGCGCTGTATTTTACAGAATGTTTACTTTAACCCTCATTACCCATTTTTGACTTACACCACTTCTGCTCTGAACGGCTCAATTTATAGTCGCAGTCTAGTTCAAATATACTGTATACAGAAGATGTTTATAATATAATGTACTAGTACAACACAACATTTTAGTATAAATTTCATGATGCGTTGTTGAATGTCATGAATTCACCTACAGAATAGAAGGCGTGAGAAATTAGGCTCTTCCTTAATTTGGCCCTAAATAATTTTATGTTTTGAGTTTCACTTTTTATTTCGATAAGAAGGCTATTAAAAATTTTTATTGCCATATAACGCACCCATTTTTGATAGCACGATGGACTTGCCGATGTAGTATGAAAGTCATTTTTGACGCGTATTTATGCTATGAACTGTTGAAATAGTTACAAAGATTTCACGATTATATACGAGAAAGATTATTTTTAATGAAAAAATGTCATGGCCATTATTTATAATTTTTTGAAAATAGTCCTACACGATTCCCTAGATTTGGCTCCTACTATTACTCTAATTACTCTTTTTCTGTAGTAATCTTTCTTTAATCGCACAGGCATCGTTACTCACTCCTCTTAATGATACGTACTCGCCAGCGTGACTTATATTTTATGTCTAGCGTGGGTCTGTCAGTAAGTGTTAATAAACTTTATGAAATGTCAAAAACTATGACTAGGCCTAACTGTGGAATTTTGAAGGCATAGAACCATTTAGACTATGTGAGTGAGGAGAAATTTAGAGAATTGAATCAGTCATTTTAGAAAGGACTCCAGTCCATTTTGATAGGACGCTGTTCTATTCGCCATACTTGAATACACCTTAGAAATGACATTATTTTATGGATTCATTAAGATGTACAGAAAGTGAACACTTTTCAAAGTACAGTTGAAAAAATCCCATTCCTGAAATAAGGCTATTTTTATGGAGATTTGATTGGGGTTGTGATTTCGGACTAGATTCCTTTCTAAAATGACTGATTCAATTAGATCTTCACACGCAGACATATAAGTTACTGATTCTTGCAAGGTTTTGCTCATATTTCACACAAAAGTAAAATAAGGGGAAAACAATTCAACACTTATGAGTTTCCTTCACAGAAAATATGCTAAGGAATTACCAGACCCTCGAGCTTTTGTGAATGAAGAAAACAGAACGCAGCAGATGTTCAAGATGTGGGAAGCGTCTCATTACAAGAAGCATCCGGAAGGAAAGTGCAACTAATAACGCAGCATTTCTATGAATACGTTCTGAAACCATTGTGCCAAAGTACCTGCCATTCCGGCATGCGAATGGGGGACAAACAAACCCAATACTGTGGTTGAAGTAGATCAAAACAGGAGCAATATCCCGTCTTGCAAGATGATATTCCAGTTGTAGCACCATCTGTGGCAGATTGTTTGGGATAATTTTATGGAAGCCTCAGTTCTGTCTCTGTAGAAAGCAATATGAAAGGATCTCGTAATCCCTAGTCAAGCTACGAACCGTGGAAGAAATCAACAGAACTTGTGTTTCCTATTGTGTTACATCTTCGTTTTCCTATCTTTCTACATTATATTTTTTCTTACCTATTTCCTTTGTGTACTTAATAATTTTTAAATTATGTCTCCATTCTTCATCTTCTTTATAATTTTTTTCGTGCATATTTCTTACTCAGTTAACAGTTTATACATTTGTTTAAATAGTTACAGTTTTACTTCATCTATTTTGCTTCCAATCATTTGTCAGACATGAAGGCTAGACTTAAAGTATATACCGACTATAATCAGAAAGAGGTTACAAATCTTTCATATAACAAAAAATAATTGTGACACCTATTAGTTAATGAGAGAATTTCGAGATAATGTTTTCAGAATAGTATAATAGTTAGATCGGATGTGCGCATCCTCAAACGCGAGAAAAACTATGAATTTTTAGTAGCATAAAATTCTTTAGTAAGCTATCTTTAGAAAGGACTAGAAACAGAGGCTCTGTGTCAAAGATTTATAGCAGCAATTGGAAGAAGAACGGAAAGTGGACAAAATTTGCTGTCACTTCTGGACAATGTCAAAATGAAATTATGCTCATTATCACACTCATCCACGGCCTAACTTCGTAGGTAATGACTTAAGTCTTGTAAGTACCTTAACATGAAATATGGAATTTTTCTGATTACAGAGATATCTGAGATCATATCAGAAGATGACGAAAAAATAATTTTATTACATGTGTAGTCTACAGTAGAACATCGGCAATCCAAACCCTAGTAGGCCGTACTCCGAAATGTAGATTAATCTGAACGGCGGCGGCGGAAAAATGGGAAAATATTTAGCCGACGTATGACCACTCGCTTCCCGCCAACAGATTTTGTTAGGTAGATGTTGGAGTGGGACCGTTCACGCTTCCCTATGCAGACCGATCTCAATCCACCCTCTATCGCTTAATTTCCTCGGAACGGACGCTCCACAGGATTATCATGTAAACCGACGGAACATGACTATCTGGGACCGGTATGCATAGGAAAGCTCGTATTTTAGAAACGAGATGTTACTGGGTTGCGACGGATTCATTTCTCACTGTCTTAGGAATTATTTAGGATTTGTGGTTTCCATTCGGCATACACGTGTAACTATCTTAGTACGATTTTTATCGACGTTGTATCAACTACTGGATTACTTAACGGGATGGTATATGGCGAGGTGAGGCCTAAGATTCGCCTTTTGATTACCTGACATTCACCTTACAGTTATGTAAAACCTCGGAAAAAACTAAACTTGATAATGAGCTCAAGTAAGAATCAAAATCTCGCCCCAACGCAACTTTGCATCAGCAGACACATGCACACTTGTCGCCTGAACTACGCCGGCTTTTAGTGGATATTATATTTGATATTCAGCTGGGTTACACAGAATACTGTTGCTTTGTAGGCATTGTGATACTAAACTACAACACTTAGACCCATGTGCAGAATATGTTGTTCACGAATCCCTGGTAAACCAGAGCAAAATAATATTATATTACACATTAAATTGGGACTATTGAAAACTTTGTAAAGGGATGGACTAAGATGGTGAAGGCTATTTAAGTAACTTATTGTAACTTTCTCTCTATAAATGAATCTAAAGTAGAAGAAGGAGTTTTCGTAGGTTCTCAAACATGAAACCTCGTTGTTGATGAGTGTTTCCATGGTATCATGAAGAGTGAGGAGAAAACTGCATGGAAAACCTTCCTGTCAGTTGTAAGGAATTTTCTCGGGAACAACAGGACGCAAAACTACATTGAATTATTGAGGAATATATTGATAGTATACTATAAAACGGGGTGCAATATATCTCAGAAAATATATTTCCTCCACGTCCGCTCAGATTTCTTCTCTGTAAACCTTGAGGTACTAAGCGATGAATACGACCACGATTCCACCACGAAATTATGAGGGTAAGTGGAACACGTCTATGTCTGCTGATTACTGCTAGTAGATGCCAGGAGATACCCTTGAAGTAAAATAAAAGTCCAAACCTTAATCTGTGTAAGATAGAAATATATGTATATTAAAGTATTCACAATCAAGTTGACGAGATTCTTCAATATTCTCTATAGCTTCATCTCTTTTCCTTCATACTGAAACTATAGTACATAAAACTTGTCTTATAAAATTTAGAGTAATAAAGAAAATTGGACCAAACACCTCACTTGAAAAGTATAAAAAAATGAATCGTTTTATATTGATCAACTTACAATACGTAATTGTTGGAGACAGAGTTCTTCTGAAAATAATCATAAAATGATATGAAGAATAGGACTAAGTTACACATACAGTGCACAATCGCGAGTATGGTAGTAATTTTGAATTTTATAATTTAGTCGCCAAAGCAGATAGCATCATCTGATTTTCTGATTTCCCTATGTCAAATATAAATACCCGTATAGAATTCGATCAGTATTATTAGACAATATCAGGAAACTAGTGTCCCTCTAGTTGAAGAAATATCTTGCAATCGACAAATTGTGGAGATTGCAAATTTAGTTACGCATACAAACATAGACACTATGTACACTGACCGGCAAATATAAAGTGCAACACTAGGGCCTATATCAAATATTAATATGAGAAATTTAACACTCCATTAAAAATATTTTCCCAATGTACCTACACAAATTTCTCCTGAGAGCAGAATTTTTTCTCCCTCTTGAGGAATTTCCCTTGTGAAAGGATGATTTATTACCCGCATATTCCCCAGTATTCATTTCAGACAGGTTCTGTGCAATAAATATTGTCCTTAGAGCAATAAAGCTTACGAATTATTAATGGTTTCCTCCTTAATCCTGGCTATACCTAATGTTAGTACTGTTTGAAGTAACTACAATTTTTTGGGTTTTTTAGTCAGTTTAAAAATGAATTTTTGTCATATACCGTACGTGATATGACGTTGTTAGCAGAAGAGGAGATGATACTAAGGGATATGCTACTGGAACTAAATGACAGCTTTAAGCAGTATGGGATGAAAGTAAATGCAAATAAGACGAAGACCATGGTCATAGGAACAAAATAAAGAAGTTAAATTTGCGAATTATAAATGAGGCAGTAGAGTAAGTGGACAACTTCAAATATTTGGGGTGTATATAAACAGTAACATAAGCTGCTGCCAGGAAGTCAAAAGGAGGATAGCAATGACCAAGGAAGCTTTTAATAGAAAAAAGAGCATCTTCTGCGGACTGCTGGAGAAAGAACTAAGGAAGAAACTAGTGAAGAGCTTTGTATGGATTGTGGCATGAGGCAGAAAACGACGAAGTGAAGAGAAGCTAATAGAAGCATTTGAAATGTAGATATGGAGAAGAATGGAACGGGTTTAGTGGACAGACAGAATATGAAATGAAGTTGTATTGAAAAGACTGGGTGAAGAAAGAATGATGCTAAAACTGATCAGGAAGAGGAAAAGGAATTGGCTGGATCATTGGCTGAGTAGAAACTGACTGCTGAAGGATGCACTAGAAGGAATGGTGAAACATTAAGATATATGGATCGTATGCTGAGACTAAGATGAAGACAGAAAATAGGAAAGATTGGAGATTGCTAGGTTTGCAGTGAAAGATTTGCCGTTGGGTTGAAAACTATGAATGAATGAATGAATGAATGAATATCCCTACCGGGAATCGAAGATGACTACATGACTCTTCTAAATTTATGGCCTGAAACATTACGATTTGAATCTATGTTTACTGTATAATAGCAGAAAAAATTAGTTTCAGACAAAAATTACTACAGAAATTAAAGCAGAATTTAGCTGAGACAAGTCTTTAATATAGCAGTTTATCATGTTTGGTGTGTGTTGCCGTGTTGCAGACAAAAGAGGCAATTTCACTGACAGTAAATGATAGATTAAAATAGGAGCTTGATAGTTTTTCCAACACCCCCAAACCCACAATCGTGTGGCATGAAGTTTCGGGGTTTGAAATTCGTTTCCTTACCTACACCTTAAAGAGGGGAGGTTTTCATACTTCGTCCTTCTCTTTTTTGTCTTGTGACAGCTTCTTTTCTTCGCTTTTCTTTTGTTTTAGTAGCTGGAAACATCATTTGTTCTCCCGTGCCGACATAAAAAAGTCTTGTTTTTTTGTGTGCAATTTGTCATAGTTTCCATCATTCTTATGTTTTCAACTCTGTTCACGTGGAGCGCTACTGATACTGTTTTGTTTTCAGAGTGAATCCGTTAAGCTTTTGGGAATTTCTCCGAATCGATTTTTCTAGCCTTATTATTATTCTTGTTGTTGGTTCCATTTTCCTGTCTCTCTCTCCATCCCTTTCATTCCCTGAGGGGGGCTGGTTGGTACGGACTCATTAGAGAGATTCTCACAACAGATACCTTACAATTCATATGTAACGCTACTGTTTCGGGGGCAAACTGAGATTGTTGTTATTTTTACTTCATCTCAGAGCTAATTGGACCATTTATTGCTTTACTGCTGCAAGGGAGAGTCGTGGAGATAAGACAATTAAGGTCCTACGCGTACACTTTTTTCTAACTACAGGTTTAATTTTCGTTCATTTGATATTGTATGTAATTGCGAACTTCAGTAAAAATGGATTTTGAGAAGCAGTTAAACTTTCACAGTGGTTTCACCGGTATAGCCTGCGCAATAATGTTACTTTTTAATTAATTACACATATCAAATGATTCTTATGTCCCACGCCTTGGCATCGTGGTCTAAAGCATCCTGCCTAGGACTTGTGTTACGGAATGTGCGGTGGTTCGATTCCTCATAGGGAAAGAAATTTTCTCATTAAATTTCGGCCATTGCATTGGATCGGTGCCCACCCAGCCTCGTGATGCACTTGGGGAGCTGCGATAGGTAGTGAAATCCGGTTACGAAAGCCAGCTATAATGGCTGGGAAATCATCGTGCCAACCACACGATACCTCCATTCTGGTTAGATGATCGTCCACCTCTGCTTCGGCATATGGACGTGAGGCCAGCAGCCGGCTTGTCGGTCATGATCCTTCATGGGCTGTCGTGCATCGGATTATTATTATTTAAATGATTCTTACAATGACAATCACTCGCCCAATAATTAACCTACGAAATAATTCCAAATTGTACGAAATATTTTTTGAAGCTATTTGCGAAGTTGCTAGCTTTTCCCTGGATGCCTCTCTAGGTGACCGATAGGAAAATTCTTAGTATGTGTGTGTGTGTGTGTGTGTGTGTGTGTGTGTGTGTGTGTGTGTGTGTATAAATGGAAAATTAAAATACACTATGTTTCAAAACGATAGCAACTCATTCATTTAATTATTCTTGAGTAAATATTAATAAGAAATTAATATGGCAGTCTATACGCGATTTTATAATTAAACTCTTAAATTTAAAAAAATCAAATTCTAAGTTTAAAAAGAACTATTAAACTATTCCTGTTGCCTTGGAATACATACCGTAAAAGGGGTGAATCCAATATAGTAACGTGAAATCGATCAGTTATGTGAAGAACGATGGACAGATTTTGCTGGTAATTTGAAAACATTTTTGACACTCAAGTTTCTCAGCAGTAATTGATATTTAAATCACGCGCAACTTACTGTGTTGAGTAGCTAAGAGGTTTCCGTAGTGCGCTACATTTTTGTTTTGGAAAATTCTTGTAGGAGACTTGTACAGTATTTCGGTACATATTTTGTTACTAGAGTAAGTAACACAATATTTAATTCCAAAGCAGTCCCTTAAGAGTTAGTGTAAAGTATTAGAGATAAAATTATTTTCGTTTTTATTTTATGCCCTTTTTAATATACTGTTGTTATTTAGAAAAGTGACTCCCATCGCGCACATAGGCTATATTGTAAGGAAGAAGCTGGTAATTCATGAATGGGATTAATTTTATTACTAAGTTATGTTACTTTCATTAATTTTCTTTACGTTGCAAGTTAAATTTAAAAATGTGTGTATATGCAAAGAAGCTAGAACCAACATGAAAGTGCAATTGCAGCTCAGAATACAATTTGTAATGTGGTGAAAGCTTTAAAATTAGGAAAATTGAGCATTAGAAAGGCTTCGGAAGTATGTAAGGTCCTCTACACTTCACTGAATAATAGATTAAGCTATCATAAAATAATTTCGATATTATCAGATTTCTCACTAAGAAAAGAATAAAATATTTCATTGATAGAGTAGACAGAAAAATAGGAGAGGACATATATGAGAAGAACTTTCTCCCTAAAAATGTGGGAGAGAGTGATACACTTTTTATATATCCTACCACTGAAGTAGAAGAAGGACAGATATTTCGAAATACATAGGACATGGGAAATTTACAATTTTTAATATTGAATTCTACGATTTTTTTTTTAATTTTTACCGGCCAGAGGCCGTTTACCAAAGTTATCTTTGTTTTCTGTTTTCGTTTTTCATTTGTTTCCTTTGTTTTACTTACACTAATACAAACACAACAACCATGCCCAAGGCGGAACTCGAACCCACAACCCTTCGGACCAAACGATAGAGACATGCCGTGCCCCTACCGCTTGAGCCATCTGGGCCGGCATGTGGTGGATATTAAGTCATTTATGATCTTGTTATTATTAAATTTTTGTCATAATATTGTAACATTCTTTGAAAGCGTTTTTTTTAAACTTCAATTAGTGGTCGTTTTCACACATTCAGTTGTATGTATCCGATTTCAAGTGATAAAATAATACGTGATCGAATTCACTCCTCCTGTTGAGGCGACACCGTTCAACAATAAAAGTTAAAAAAAAAATGAAATTGAAAACAATGGAGGATATTTACATTCGGTGAATAGGATTCTGAAAAATAGAATATTACAAATTTAAATCGGCGTTTCGGTGGGATGTAACCTTATATAGTCAACGTTTAAAAAAAAATCTAAACATTTTGATCGGATTCTCCCCGTTTTACGGTAGTTAAAAATGTAAACTTCACATTATAAATCGTATTGCATTCTGCAGTCAGTGAACACAAATTAAAGTATAATGGTACAAAGATTATTTCGTAGACTCTTCCGAATTGACTATCTAACTATCTAATTGACTATTTGGAATTGATCGTAGAATGGCATATGCAAATAAAAAATATCATTCTGGCTGAATATGTACTGGAGTTACTAAAGGATTTGCATCGTTAGATTGGACGTGATATCGTCGCTGATCTGGTTTATTGGTCCTGGCCTTCCAGGTCACCATATTCAACATGTGACTTACAGATAAAGGATGTAGTTTATGTGCCATCTCTACCTCAAAACGTAGAATAAGTCAAAAGTCTGATTATTGCTGTGATTTTATCCATAACAGAGATGTGTTAGACAGAGTGTGTGGCAACAATTGACTATAATGTTGACTTATGCAGTGTAATAAGGGTTCTCATAGTCAGTATTTATAATGTGTCAATAAAAACTTTGAAAATATCTTAAACAAATTACATACACACAGTTATTGTATCGTTAACACTTAATAACATGTTTCACTATAACTTTGAAACACCGTGTGCACTACACGAGTTTAACCGAAACTAGCGTGGATTTCGGGATGAAAGTTTAAATTTGATGCCAGTAGCCACCAAAAATTCATCAAAGCACCTTTTTACTTCTATTGGCGGAGCCATGGCTAACAACAATCGTGAACCCAGTATTGCCAACCGCACGATTTGGATCGTACAAATGCGATAATTTGGTATCATGTACGATCCAACCCGCGGATAGTACGCAAAATATACGATCCTGTCGACAAACAGGGTAAAACATGTCAAAAAGTGAGGATTTTAAACAATTATTACAATTTACCACATTACATCCTTATACACACAAATAATTTCTGCACGTAGCACTTCTGCGTTACAAGTACTGTACAGTCGACTGTCGCAAAACATATTTGTATAGCATTGCTCGCTTATGTCTCCAGGTCCAGGCGACATGACAACTTGACTCTCAAAAAATCTACATCCAGTGTACTTAAATATACAGGACGGAACAAAATTGCGGAAAATTATGGTAAACAATTCATAAATTTAAAGCTTGGTTTTGCTCTGATTAAACAAACTGTAAAAGGTTTAGATGTAGGTTCTGGCTCTTTTCTTCCTTTCTGAGGATCCTTCCAAGGTACGAAGAAAACAAAGTATTTAAAAAATCATTTTATGCGTTGATATTTAATTTTTAACAATTATTTCCTTGTAAGAATAAAAAAATCGATTAAATAAAACACTGGGGAGGGAGTTTACGTAAAATAATCAGAATAGTCCTATTTTGTATGTAGTGTACGGTCCTTCAATCAGAAGTACGATAATTTGGAACCAATTGTGCGATCCAGTCAAGCCTCAGGGTTGGCAACGCTGCGTGAACCTGAGTTGAAATCCCGACGATGGTAGAACTGTATTAATGGTGAACAAGCCACGTATCTGAAGGTTTTTCTCGGGATTCTCTCGCTTTTCCTTCGCCACTCCGTCAACGCATTCCACAATTCTCCTTAAATTATCATCTCTATTTTGAAAAACAGAGAATCACTTGTGTTTTAAGGTGCCGAATCTATCGTCCACATGTTAGGTGTTTCTGACAGTTTGTCCAAACATTCGTAGACAACAGTAGTTGTGGTGTTTGGAGGGCTTAAAAATCCTCAAAAGAAGCACTGTTATTCATCTTATTCTCTCCTGATGGAGACTTCACGAATCCAACTAGCTCTACGGGATGCGACAGACCATCAATAGAGGTATGATCTACTGACTTCATAAGTTCGCGTAGTGGCGGAGGTAGGCTCAACTGAACAGCACAATTGACATGAAAATTATTCTATCACGGTTGCACTAAAAGCCTACTTAGTCTGAAATAGCCTACTTAGGATTGTTTCATGTCACGCACCTACTTCTAATCCCGATAAAAAGTCATAGAAGCAAGATACTTTTCTATATGTTTCAAATTGTATTTTCCCGTTCCTAATATAATACAGAAAACAAGACCTTCAAGAAATTAGAATTTCGGTCTGTACATGTGGGATATACTTTCAGTCTTCCTTCTTTTCTCCTGAGTACGAAAATACCTCCAGTCTTTGAAATGTTTTATATTTCATATTTATGTAACAATGGAATATTTTCACAGTCAAGTAGAAGAAATCAATTATAATATCCACAAGTACGTCCAACCCTCTGAGCAGCATGTGTTGTACATTCTGTGAATTTGGGCGGTAAGGACGAGCCATTTTCTTCTGTTTCATCTCTGCTTTATAACTATGAAGAACTTTTCCACAAATTTTCGTATTCAATCACTGGATATTTGCTTGTTCTGTTTTCACAATTGTTCATTCCATCCCTTTCCTATCTATTTATATTTTGTTTCTTGTAATATTTAATATTTTGAACTAAAGTTTTAAAAAATAATTGAATTTATCTAAGAAATTTAAAATGAAATAAGATACTAAATAGACAGGAATAGAATGAAATGGGTGATAGAGGAAAAATGACATTTTAATTACAGTAGTGGTTACAGAAAAAAAGAAGAATCAATTAACATTTCGAAAACAAGGATTACGATATAAAAAGGATAAAAAAGTAAATCCTCGGGATAAAGTATTCAGACTTTCCTATTCTTTATAAAACACATCCGAATCCAGACCACTTAGTTCAATTCAATATCCAAGGGAGTAATTTTAATGACTAATTGCCTACTGCAATCTTCTCTTCTCGGCCGAATTTGAATCCAGGAAACTCGCATATCATGATGAGAATGGTTTGTTGTGTCTTGTGCTCTGTTTGTTTTGTCTTATGTTCTGTTGCCTTATGTTATATTGTGTTCTGTTGTGTTGTGCTGTGTTCTTTTATGTTCTGTTGTTTTGTGTCTTGTGTTCTGTTATGTCATGTCTTGTGTTCTGTTCTGTTTCTTTACATTGTCTTCTTTTTTGTTGTCTTGTGTTCTCTTATGTTGTCTTCTTTTCTGTTGTCTTGCATTCTCTTGTGTTGTTTTCTTTTCTGTTGTCTTGTATTCTCTTGTATTGTCTTCTTTTCTGTTGTCTTGTATTGTCTTGTGTTGTCTTCTTTTCTGTTGTCTTGTGTTCTCTTGTGTTGTGTTGTGTTCTCTTATGTTGTCTTTTTTCTGTTTCTTGTGTTGTCTTCTTTTCTGTTGTCTTGTGTTCTCTTGTGTTGTGTTGTGTTCTCTTATGTTGTCTTTTTTCTGCTGTCTTGTGTTGTCTTCTTTTCTGTTGTCTTGTATTCTCTTGTGTTGTCTTCTTTTCTGTTGTCTTGTATTCTCTTGTGTTGTCTTCTTTTCTGTTGTCTCGTATTCTCTTTCGTTGTGTTGTGTTCTCTTGTGTTGTCTTCTTTTCTGTTGTCTTGGGTTTCTCTTGTCTTGTGTTGTGTTGTGTTCTCTTATGTTGTCTTCTTTTCTGTTGTCTTGTGTTCTCTTGTGTTGTGTTCTCTTATGTTGTCTTCTTTCCTGTTGTATTGTGTTCTCTTGTGTTGTCTTCTTCTCTGTTGTCTTCTATTCTCTTGTGTTGTCTTCTTTTCTGTTGTCTTGTGTTCTCTTGCGTTGTGTTGTGTTCTCTTATGGTGTCTTCTTTTCTGTTGTCTTGTGTTCTCTTGTGTTGTGTTCTCTTGTGTTGTATTCTTTTCTGATGTCTTGTATTCTCTTGTGTTGTCTTCTTTTCTGTTGTGTTGTGTTCTCGTGTTGTGTTATGGTCTCGTGTGTTGTCTTCTTTCCTGTTGTGTTGTATTCTCTTGTGTTGTGTTCTCTTTTGTTGTCTTCTTTTCTGCTGTCTTGTGTTCTCTTGTGTTGTCTTCCTTTCTGTTGTCTTGTGTTGTCTTCTTTTCTGTTGTGTTGTGTTCTCTTGTGTTGTCTTCTTTTCTGTTGTCTTGTGTTCTCTTGAGTTGTGTTCTCTTGTATTATCTTCTTTTTGTTGTCTTGTGTTGCCGATAGAATTCATTGAAAGACTATGAGATAATATGATCATAAAGACAGATATTGCAGATAAACCGAACACAGACACTATGGACAAGCAGTAATTTTTGGATATTTTGTATCATTAAATATTTCTCTTAAACTCTCCGCTTTGAATCCGACTTACAGAGGTTTTTATGCCTTTCCTTACTGTTATGGTTGCTTGAAAGTCGCTGAAGTACAAAAGAGTAAAAAAAAGTGTGAAATATGATGTTGGCTAGCTTGTAACAACGACTTCATTTATATTCCCGAGATTCGCTCTTTTGCCGCCATCTCGTTAGACGGCGCTGCGATCACCAGGTGCGTCTTACGATGCCGCCCTGCTTGAGTATGAACTTGTTACATAATCGAAATGTGAGATGACGCAATTTTGCAAGCGACGCTGCTAGCAATCATCGCCTTGAGACAAGCCATCGTACCGCGCCGCGCCGCCTGCTTCTGTTAAATACGAGGTCGACGCACATGGAGGGTGACGAGACGCCATGTATATACTGCAGCGCGCAGCCTCCCTCCACCACTTCTTTTACTCCTTTTATCTTGTTATTAACTCGCTATTTGTTTTATCAAATTCTGGGAAGAAGTCTTGTTGATATTTCTGCAAGTAGCAGCAAGAGTTAATTGGACTATATTTCTTCTGAAGTGAAAATAACACGCTATAAGACAGGTATTCCACTTTTTTTTTTTTTTACTTTTACTTCATTCTGAGAGTATTTATAGATAAGTTACATCATTGTATTTTCTGTTTATAGTAACAATAGGGAACAACTTTTCTATAATACATCCAGAGTGAAAATAACCGACACCTATAGAAATTCATGCTCTGGTTCCGAAAATTACTTTGGGTTTGCCTTATCGGGCTTAGTTAATAAGATATCGAAGAAAAATGGAATAAAAATAACATTATGCAAGTTTTAACTGTCAATTAAAATGTTGGTATTTCTAAGAACATTGAAAGGCATTTGTTAGTCAAAACAGAAATAAAATGAATTTATATAAACAGTTTACAATATTAACAATACACAGGATTGAAATGAAAAAAAAAACTTTTTTAAAACATTTTAGCTCTCCTATATGTATTTTTGTGTGCTGTAGCCAGATATGACATAAAAATGGCACATCACGGACAATTTTTACATAAACATATGTTTTATGTTTTATATTATTAATATAGCCTACTTAGTGATTTTCCTACATCCTCAACCCAGGGCTCTATTGTAAAATTTTGTACTAACCTGTTGAAGAGAATCAGAAACATATTTTTTTTTTAGATAAATAGATGGATTTATTGAGTAATATCATACATAAAATTTTTATATTATCATAATTTTATCTAATCCAATGCACGGGTCTTCTGACCGATCGTGCTTTGTACCCGAAACAAGTTCTCCTTTGTAGGTCCCCCCCCCCGCCTATGATTACATCCAATTACTCTCTACAAGAACAAACATATTAAAATGGAAATGGCACAATAAAACACATTATATAATATATCCTAACCTAAAAGACCTAAAAGTGTACAGTTTGGTGTATACTATTATCCCTTCCTCAGTTCTAGTCGCATACTTCAACAGCTGCAGTTCTAATCTTTTTCGCCTTCAAGAGGAACAATCCAGTCTTTTGTTCCCATTCTCTATTCCCCATGAGGTCAAGACATGCAAGCGAACTCCTATTCTGACTTAGCATCGAGGGTGGTAAATATTTTCTCCGTACAAGTTCCAATTCAACACACAGTAATAAAATATGCATATATGAACCCTTTTCTTTGCAAAGCGGACAAAGACGCTCCCCTTCTTCGTTGACAATTTTATTACCCTTCCATGCCCCCAATCTTAGCCACGCTAAACCTGCTCTGCTGTCCTTGTTACAAGAATTTATGTATTCACACCTCCCCCAGTTAAGCATGAGCTCTGATTGTAGATGTAGTGAGGACTTTTCCGAACATTGGAGCTCAATCTCTTGCCTCTCGATATCAATTAAACGCCTCTTCACATTACGCCATACATTCCTCCTGTTATTCTCTCCTTTCTCCCACACCCATCCCATTCCTATATGATGCAGCCCTCTCTACAGTAACATAATCTAGAACGTTGTGTGATGTAGAGAGTGTAAGTCCTGAGAAGTTTACCAGCTTGAACTCAATGTTCATATACAAGGACAGATTGAAGTATTTGGATTGTTGTTCGGAGCAAGGGGAACAATTCCAAAATTCTCAGTTGAATGTCTTATGGAATTCCTTTAAAATTTTTGAAAATTATTGCTGTAGACGTAATGAAATATTCTGCTCAGATGTTACGTAATCACCTAAATTTCTTTTTATTATATCTGATTACTAATAATTATTGAATAAACGTACTTTCCCCAGGGGAACTTCCATTTGAAAATAATAATCATAACACAAATGTTTATTTTTATTTTTATTTGTCTAGTATGCTGTGTCTTTTGGTAATCCTTACTGAAGGGCAGCTATCCTTGTGAGATTTGTATTTAAGAGATTTAGGATTATTCCAAGAAAAAGCTGCTCTTACGCTCCACATTAAAATAAATAAATTTGCTAACACCAGGAACATTTCTTAATTGATACAGGAGTAGAGAAGAGTAATTTAGGCCCTAACTTTAGTATACTGCAGTGGTTTTCCTTGTTTGATACAAAAGTTTAATGTTCAGTATGAAGTAGATGAATGGAGACTTTCATCGATTCCTCCAAAAGAAGTCTGAAGGCAGTGATCAGTATTTTTGAACAATGGCAACAAGTATGCTTCTTTACCTGTTGGTCATTCGGAACACCTTAAAGAAGCCTACGAGCATACTGAACCGGTTCTTACAAAGATAAAATATAAAGATAATAATTGGATGATATGTAGAGATCTGAGAGAGTTGTGCATGTTTCTTATCAGCAGGCTGGGTATACTAAGTTTTCATATTTCGTCTGTGAATGGGACAACAGAACAAGAAACTGTCTTTGGGAACAAAAACACTGGCCACAAAGGACAACTCTTGAACCTAACACAAGAGGAAAGGCAACAAACGCATCTTCACCATGAAGAGCAAAAGGGAGTATAAAAACTTTGACTAAATGTGAATTGTTAATTATGACAATCTAATAATTTTTGTAAAATATGCCTTTAATATTTGCCACAGGACAAGTGTCACTTCATCACTTTTCCATATTAAGTTCAATGACACTATATTCACATTGCTAAAAGAGCCAATGCATGTTGCGGAAAAATTGTATGTGATAGAAATAATCTGAGCTCAGTTATGGATTCAGCATCCCTTGAAACCATAAATGTAGCATAAAGTTTTAGAAAAATTTTTAAGACCCTTAATTTTGCAGGCCTGTGTAATCAGACAACATTGTAGGATTCCAACGACCTTGGTAACGTTTTTCTATTGTGCCTACGTCCTGATGAAAACACTGACCCTGTTCATCACTAACGGGCGCCTAAATTTTCAGTTAAAGAGTCTTAAATGCAAATGGAAGAAATGCACTTTCAGGGACATCTTAGAGCCCATTTCTTTATAACATTTTATTCAATAGTATTACGTCTACTAAAGATTCATATTGTTCATCCTTTCTATTGCCAATAAACCCTTATACCACTGCCTTAAAAGCACTCCAGGCCAGCAGTTCCACATTTGTTACCTCGCTTCTAAGAACTTCGCCTCTTAAAAGCTACTTTATCTGTTGGCAAAAGAAAATATCCTCCTTTAACTTTACGTATGTTAAACTAGGAGATAATTCTTGCACGTAATGAAAACCACTGCATTCCTTAAACAATTCTTTGACAAAATATTTCACTTGTCCCAATTTTATATGCAGAGGAGCCAAGAGAACATTTTTTTAGGGTTCATAAGTGCATTATATTTACATTGCTTTGACCAGGAATGAATTCCTGTCTAGTTTCTCAATGTTTAATGGCATAATGTTTTGGAGCCTAAATTTTGTCTTGATCACCAATTTTTCAAACGAAGTAGTGAAACGCATGTGCACAAGAACGGTCTAAACCTCATTTTTATAAGAGGTAAAAATTTAGTTTTAAAAACGCTATAAGACAACAGCAATAAACACAATTGTATATATTTAACCTCCAAAATACTTCCTAATGTCAGATCATTCATAAATAGTATCCCTTGTAACCAAGATATAGCAGCATTAACCTGGAAAATTTCCATTTTGAGGGATAGACCGTTTTGACGCATATCAGCACATGTCTTCAATTGTATGTTTCCAGGAGAAGTTTGACAACAATTTTTGCAGCATCAGAACAGTTGTTTTCGTTTACAAATACACAAACGGATAGTTATTTGCTAAAGATGTTAATATTTTAATGGTTTAAGAATTCTATTAGAAAGACATAAAGAACCTGTGAGCGTAATACTGCGAATCGATTAATATAGCAACACGTGAAAACAAGAAACGAGTACTTCTGGCATGTGTTCTGCTTTTGATACTCGTGGGGTTCAACGGTTCAACCGAAATTCGCTTTACATAATCTGGAATGCGCATGAGGATTCCAACACAGTGTCCATTGTTGCGAGTTTTCTACATTCCAGGACAAAACGAACATACTATAAATACTTACAAAGAAAGCCACGCGTTCTGAATTCCCCAATATTTAACTAAACTCCATCGAGCCGAACAAAACTGCCCTTATGTTTCTACCTAAATGCACTTTTTAATTATGTCTAAAGTTTAGCGTTGTGGGGCTGCTTGTTCAGAAATATTAATATCATGAATTTATACTTTCTTACAAAGGCGGAACTTGAGAGATGATATATTATTCTCAATATATGATCTCTGTATTCGATTCCCGGCATATCAATTGAGATTTGTAAATGAGCCTTCTTTCCGTAAGTTTTTCTCCAAATATTTCAGTTTCTTACAATCCTTATTTTACTGCTTGTCCATTGTTACATTATCATGTCATCTTCTCAGATAAAGATGTAGGGTAGAGATTAGTAATATTGTGATAGTTCTTTTTGAGGATTTATTACAATTTTTACCGCAACTAAAAAAGAACCGGTTTTGTGCAGAAACTTGTTCACCAACATTCTCTTAATACGTTGACGCAAAAAACGTTCTTCTTCTCGCTCAGTAAAATTGTAATAAATTCTCAAAAAGAACTATCACAATATTACTCATATTACAATATTACCAACCTTTACCCTATAGTTTTCAAATGATCGCTAAGTAGCATGACAAAATTAATCAAAATGACACATACTTTCTCTTCATACGTTTACGCACTTCACAACTATTAAGTTTTAACTACATTAACTCAAAGTTCAAATTATTGAAAATTATTACACAGAGGCATGCATAAATGAAATCATTTAATATACACTTGAAGTAGAAAAACGTTTTCGCTTTAATGCATGCAGAATATTTTATTATAATCTCAAAAGTAAGGCATTTTATTTTAATTATAAATAATTTTATGCTTTAAATATGTCTATGGAATTAATATTGGAAAATAACTATAAGCATAGTGTAATATTTTTAATGTTATTTTCTATTAAAAACTCAATACCTAAACGTTATCGGTACATAAATATTAAAGCATCCTGTGACACAAACATCACTTACCATATGGAGAAAACAATATTATTCCGAAGTGACAAATGTCGTAGTACTACGAAAATGACAACAGGTCCAAGATAAAGACAACACGGATCACGATAAGGATCACGACAAAGACAACAAGGATCACATCAAGCATCACGAAGAGGACGAAGATGAGATCCACGATAAGGTTCACGATACGCACCACGACAAAATCCACGACGAAAATCACGATAAGGATCACGACATGAACTACGACAGACGTAATAGCCGTGTGTCCCTCCAATTTTGCAACATGAGCTAAGTGACATTTTAGATTATGTGCCTCTTTGGGAAAAGCAGCTGCTTTGGCATATGCATGACGGAACACCGGCTCATATTCATTTGAACATTCAAGGGTTCTTTTTTTAATTGGGTTATTTTACGACGCTGTATCAACATCTAGGTTATTTAGCGTCTGAATGATATGAAGGTGATAATGCCAATGAAATGAGTCCGGGGTCCAGCACCGAAAGTTACCCAGCATTTGCTTGTATCGGGTTGAGGGAAAATCCCGGAAAGAACCTCAACCAGTTAACTTCTCCTGACCGGGATTCGAATCCGAGCCACTTGGTTTCGCGGCCAGACGCTCTGACCGTTACTCCACAGGTGTGGACTTAAGGGTTCTTACGTACAAACCTTCACAACGGGTGTATCAGTCATTGCTTACCAACACTATGGCCTCCCATAACCCATGACTTCAATTTTCTGGATATTTTCTTTGGGATATTTGAAATGCTTTCCTATACCAACAATGTTCAAAATGCTAACAAACTTCAGGAATCTATTGTCAATGACCAGTGCATTAGAGACATGCCAGGGATATTCGACCGTGTATGATTATCGACGAGGAAACGTGCTAATGTCTGTCTTATCATGAACGGTGGCCATATTAAGTACATGTTATAACGTTTTCTTCCTCCAGTGTAGATCGGATGCTATGTAAACCCAGAGAACCTGTATTGAAAGACAATACAATCCTACAGATTTCAGAAACGGCTGGTTTCCGATCTACTTTATTAAAACATATTGCCTTGTTTCATTGTCTTCTTCTCACCCCTGCAGTTTGTACCCATATTTATGAAACACCCTGTATAGTAGCATAATATACAGATTAAGTCAATTGTTATGTTGTAAGTATTAAATGTAACTTTTCAGGTATAGTTATATTACCTTGTCAAGGGTATGAGATGAGGATGCTGAAAAGATGAAATTATAGTGGTAGGAGAAATAAAAGTATCTGGAGAAAAACTAAAAAGTATCACAATATCTCCTCTGGAACAGTTCTTTGTTTCTTTTAGTGACAAACTGTCAGCTAAGTGGCTAAGCTACTGTTGAGTTAAAACCAGTTGAAACAACAAACGCAATTTAAAGTTCCGGGTTGCAGAAATGTGGATTCTATTATTTTTATCTCCAAATCCCAGGCATTTACGTAGCATCCTAAGGTCATATATCCCGTAGAAAGTCATTCGATCTTCTTGGGCAAATAGAGAAGCCAGTATTTATATACAATAGCTGTGTCTACTTTCGTTCTGACGTCACGTAACCCCAAGCGTAATGAACTCTGTACAAGCAAGATAACTGCCGGTCGACTGCTATTGCGGGAAATTACCACCAAGGCCTGTTGTGTACATTTGTAGGCGGATACCATACAAAGTTGTTGCTATAGTTACACTCTGTTATCGAACTTTCATTTCTCTCCTATTTTTTTTTAACTTGTACAAAACATTACCCGAATTTAATATGAACGCACACACTACTGAATTTAGAGACTGCCAACAATAGCCTATTTGCGTAATTTCTCGTACGGATAATTCTAAAAATTAAATGAAATTTATACAACAGCTTTCATACAGCACAAAAGCAGTGATGCAATGAATTCAGAACTGTTTGTTGTATGTGGAGTAAAGATATTTTACAGGAGAATGCTTTTCTTTCTACAGTTTGTCACTCAGTGCAAATAATTTCACCTGTTATTATATTCAGCCATGTACAAAATTCTAAAAAGGTAGAAAGTGAGAAGTCAAAGGAAAGTGTATTTTGTAAGAGAATGTAAAACAAACTCTTAATTATCCATAACTCTATTATTATTATTATTATTATTATTATTATTATTATTATTATTATTATTATTATTATTATTATTATTATTATTATTTACTTTTTAACTTTGCTCTAGAGTATGCCATTAGGAAAGTCCAGGATAACAGAGAGGGTTTGGAATTGAACGGGTTACATCAACTGCTTGTCTATGCGGATGACATGAATATGTTAGGAGAAAATCCACAAACGATTAGGGAAAACACGCGAATTTTAGTGGAAGCAAATAAAGAGATAGGTTTGGAAGTAAATCCCGAAAAGACAAAGTATATGATTATGTCTCGTGACCAGAATATTGTACGAAATGGAAATATAAAAATTGGAAATTTATCTTTTGAAGAGGTGGAGAAGTTCAAATATCTAGGAGCAACAGTAACAAATATAAATGATACTCGGGAGTAAATTAAACACAGAATAAATATGGGAAATGCCTGTTATTATTCGGTTGAGAAACTTTTATCATCCACTCTGCTGTCAAAAAATCTGAAAGTTAGAATTTATAAAACAGTTACATTACCGGTTTTTTGTATGGTTGTGAAACTTGGACTCTTACTTTGAGAGAGGAACAGAGATTAAGGGTGTTTGAGAATAAGGTGCTTAGGAAAATATTTGGGGCTAAGAGGGATGAAGTTACAGGAGAATGAAGAAAGTTACACAACACAGAACTGCACGCATTGTATTCTTCACCTGACATAATTAGGAACATTAAATCTAGACGTTTGAGATGGGCAGGGCATGTAGCACGTATGGGCGAATCCAGAAATGCATATAGAGTGTTAGCTGGGAGGCCGGAGGGAAAAAGACCTTTAGGGAGGTCGAGACGTAGATGGGAAGATAATATTAAAATGGATTTGAGGGAGGTGAGATATGATGATAGAGAATGGATTAATCTTGCTCAGGATAGGGACCAATGGCGGGCTTATGTGAGGGCGGTAATGAACCTCCGGGTTCCTTAAAAGCCAGTAAGCAAGTGAGTAGTTTTATTATTATTATTATTATTATTAGTATTATTATTATTATTATTATTATTATTATTATTATTATTATTGTTATTATTAGCTTCAAAAAACCGTCCGCTATTAACTAGAGTCTGGATTTCCATGCACTATCAAATCTTAAAACATGCATGAAAAACATGCACAATGAAGCAAAAAAAAAAAACACATAAAAAATATGCCCTATTCAAATTGAGTTCTAATTTATATTATTACATTTTTATTTTATTACAACTAATATCTCACATTTTCTTCACTTAAACTCGTGTGTTTGTTTGAAGGACGTTCTTGAGCACAGAAAATAACCTTTCTACGTTACAACAACTGACAAGTGCATAATTAAGCGAAGAAATTTGGGGCCAAGTGAGGTCGAATTGTAAGTCTTTTGCATTTCCGCATGACTACGATCCTATCGGGAATCGAACCTGCGACCTTCTGACTATGCATCGTTACACCTTAACTGAGATAAAATAGTGCGCATCTTTGTTACAACAATCACAATAAACTACTTCACCGTCCGTCTTTAGAAATTCCTTTCTCCTCAATCCATTTTGACACAAGATCTTTTCTTGCAGTTGTAAAAGGAGCTGTAGTAACACTTCATAATTCGGTACAAAAGTATATTAAATTGCAGTTTGCAAGCACGATGCTTCTATTTTCCTTTCTTTCAGTATTTTGACCTCCGGTTTGTAAATAGCGAGAGTTGAGGCTTGGAAATTCCAATATAGCAAGGATAGGATTTAGTGTAAAGTCCAAAGATTAGTTGTTAAGTACGATGCCACGAAACCATATTATAGGTAGCTTTCTTTTATTTTATATTTTTCCACAACAGACAAATAATGTGGAAATACCAGATTTTACGAAGCAACATCCATAAAAGTCACTATTATGAAAGTTAACATAATCAGAAAAAAGAACATAATATGTAATATAAAAGTCTAAATATGTGCTACTAAATCTAAAATGTTGAAAATATGCATTATGCATAAATTTAGTGGCAAGAAAGGCCAAAATATGCTAACATGTACGGAAAAAATGTGGCTATTTGGAATCGATGTGTCATAAAAGAAATATCTGCAAAATTTGAGAATTGTAACAAGTTTATACAAATACATGCATTTGCATGAAAATCCTGGCTCTAATTATAACTTTGCCAAAAGCTGGAAACTGCTTCAGGTACAGAGTCTCTGCAAGAAGTTCTTCTCCGAATCTTAGTTTACTGCACATAATGACCAGAACTTCCTAAAAGTATCTCAGGTTTAGGCCTACTATAATTTTACACAATAAGTAACCCATTAGTATTTGTTTACCAGGCTTTCATTTAATAACTTTCTAGTCTAAACAGATGATGTTTTGATAAAGAGAGATAAGTTATAAGAATGAGTTTTGATATAAATAAAAATAAAATTTTGCCTTATTGAAAATAATTTTCTACACAAATAAAACACATCAAACGCAAGTATTATTTTGTTTTTTGCACACTCACTTGTAGAACTTAACTTGAAATCACTTAACCTCCTTTATATGAAACAACGTCGAAATAATAACTTAATTCAATTCAATTTAATTTAAATAAAAAGAATACTGTACGTATATAGGCCTATACATATCGTATATCGAATTTTGCAAACCTCTGCTCCCTCTTACTTATTTGTCCGATTTCACAATCTTTCTCGCTATTATAACTTCAATATTCGGTCACAATATGATAACACGCTAGAAATACCACTCCACACTTCATCTCTTTATTCTTAATCTTTCACTGTTGTTACTTATCGTCACTGGAATTCTCTACCGCCTGAAGGCAAGGGTGGCCGGACTTTAATTTATTTTAAATGTAAATTAGAAAAAAATACTTTATGATGAGTTACCAGACCTAACGCGTTGAAAATATTTAATGCAATGTATTCCACTGTATTAATTTTTATTTTTTGTTTCTTATTTTTATTGTGTAATCTTGTAAATTATGTTCACCATTTAAAACCAATATGTATTCCACTGTGTTTTATTATTATTATTATTATTATTATTATTATTATTATTATTATTATTATTATTATTAGTATTATTATTATTACTATTATTATCTTTTTATTTTTATTATTAGTCTATTATTTTTTTATTGTGTACATTTTATTTAATTGTCGGTTTCTGGTTTAATTATGTGAATCCTACTTACTTGTAATCTAATAATCTATATGTATAATTTGAACTGGTAATGGAAATTACGGGAAAACGGCTGGACGGATTTTAATAAATGACCCCTCATTTTGAAGCTTGGAACTCAAAGCTTTTCGGGAAAATAGTATTTTTCAGTGAAATGTCAATTTTTAAACATAATTTTCCTATTTTCGAAAATCCATCTGTCGTCAGTTTTGAGAACTAGCTAATAGCATTCACGGCCGACTTGATATACCTTTCGCTTTTTTGTAAAGGAGAAGCGAAGCGAGCATCAAGTCGGCCGTGTTGCATTTCAGAATAAAACAAAACACATACTACAGTAAACAATATTACACGAAGGCCATCATCTGCAAGAGCTCAAATTAAATTGGTTATTAAAAACTTAACTTACTAAAAATAATATACAGGTTCGATTCTGTGGTGTGTAATTTTCTGGGTACAGCTGTGTATTGGATATTAAAAACTACAAAACTTGAGGTGGTTTGATGACATTATTACCATTGAAATGAAATATTATTGTAATTAATGCCATGATGTGACTATTTTTCATTAATTATACATATTAATGCTATATTGATGATATGAAAGTGAAACGTTTTGGGGTTATATAAATAGATGTAGAGAACAACTTAAATTAGATTTTGATTTCTATATTTTACTGAGTGGCACCTATATAGTATATATATATATATATATATATATATATATATATATATATATATATATATATATAGTATATGTTACTGAAAGCCATAAAACTTACGTATTAAAAATCAAATATTTTTATAATTATTAATCAAGGGGGGGTTGGGTTTTTTTCATATATTTAATGGTGGTGTGGTGTAGATATTTATATGCGTGGTTCTCTTCAGTATTCGCTCGAGATAGAGTATCCTTCATTGTTATGGAAGCAAATAACTTTCCAAATGTCTGGTATTCTTCATTGAAAATAAATCTGAAAAATGTTTATTTGAACGTCTAATGAACTTAGTTTGCAGCATTTGCTGCACAAGCCACTAGTTACTAATATATATTCCAATGTGTTTATTTTTACTATGTACATTTCTTATCGTATTAGCGGCTTATTTTTGTGTGATTCGTATTTAATTCTAACAACATTAATATGTGTTCCACTATGTTTATTTTTATTTTATGAGGTAAATTTTTATGTAACTACCTCTTTTGATCTCATTATGTACCTAAATCGTATCAGTATGTAATTACTTAAATCCGATCCAGTTGTATGTTCAACTACGTAAGCAAGTTTTAATCCTGGCGTTGATGTAAGAGAAGGCCTTAAGGCCTTAACTCTGCCAGGTTAAATAAAACCATTATTATTATTATTATTATTATTATTATTATTATTATTATTATTATTATTATTATTATTATTATATTTAGATGTTGAGGGGGAGTTTAAAATCAGTGTTAATTGCATTTTAGGTTTCACCCCACTCCGTTGAAATTTCAAATGGCACTAAATTTGAAAGAGGATTCAATTGTTTATACATTATATACATTTGTTCTCACATATTTTGCTTTATATCAACGCCTGGCAACCTGGATTGTTATTGTCAGTTGGTTGTAGGGATGAAAACCCTGTTTATTTTAGGTCATTTCATAAATTCAATGTTCAAAATGTCCTCCATTGTTGACTAAGGAGTAATACAGTCTGGGCTGTGGGTTTCCGGGCTTCTGCCGCGTCGTCTAGGTTGCTAGAGCTGACCTTTTGACAATCTTCATATGGCCGTTCTCAGAGCTGTCCACAGCCCTATTTCGGAACTCCTCTAGATAGCACTGCTATAGTATCATAACCAAACATAAATGGCACAAATCAAAACTTCGACTTTTATTATCCTCTATCCTGCTTTAGAATAATTTTAAAGAATAGATTTGTAATACACAACCATAATATTCTTTAATATTTATTTGTGTTACTACCTGAAATAACATGTCTTCATAGTGTTATTCTCCTCAGATCTAATCAACAGTAACAATTCATGTTGCCAGGCGACGATAGAAAACAAAAGATGTAAAATCATGACCATTACTCACAGAGGGGTAAATTTCATGTAATTTATTTATTTTTACAATTAATATGTTCATTATTACTTGATCTATATAATAGCTCTCATTGAATTTTTAATATATTTAGTATGTAATTTTGTAATAAATGATACCGATTGACAATTGTTTCAATGTTGTTTCTATGTTGGTAAATAAACAAAACAGCCATTCAAGCTCTTAAAAGCATGAATGAAATGTATAAACAATTTCAGTATCTATTATAATATAGGGGTGCCATTTGAAATTTTGTAGGGATGGGACGGTGAGGTTGCGACACCTAAAATGCAATTAACACTGATTTTAAACTTCTCCCCCGTTATTTAAATTGACGTGTGTTATGTTTAAGTTAAATTTAATTGAAATAAATAGTTATTTATACTTGGAAGTTTTGAAATGAAAGTCTTATACAATTACAAGAACATGATATATTGGCGGAAATAATACGCTACCATCACTGTTCATAAATATCCCGATTTGCCTGTTAATAATTTATTGATCGATTTTTATTGAATCTTTTCCAAAATTGTTAAATATTTTTGTCAGATAAATCAAGAACCAACTATTATCTTTCCACTTTCTATACAGGGTGATTCACGAGAATTTACCGTCCTTTAAGGAGCTTATTTCCGAAGACATTCTGAGCATATAAATACAGGTCCTATTCTCAATATTAAAAGAGTTACGTTTCGTTATTGGTACGCATTGCTATGAACGCGTGATCTTGGTCAGCGTGCAGTCAGCAGTCAGCGCAGTCAGACTGTAAATTAGGATGCAAAATTGAACTGCAGATAGTAATTAAGTCGGTGGAAGTGGCGTGATTTGTAATAATTGTTGTTTTTTTTATTGGGTTATTTTACGACGCTGTATCAACATCTCAGGTTATTTAGCGTCTGAGTGAAATGAAGGTGATAATGCCGGTGAAATGAATCTGGGGTCCAGCACTGAAAGTTACCCAGCATTTGCTCGTATTGGATTGAGGGAAACCCCCGGAAAAAACCTCAACCAGGTAACTTGCCCCGACCGAGATTCGAACCCGGGCCACCTGGTTTCGCAGCCAGACGCGCTGACCGTTACTCCACAGGTGTGGACAATATTTATTGTGATAAGTGCGTAAGAATAATGTTTTTTCTAGTTAAAAATAGAAAATGATGTCTGTACGAAGCAACTAAGGAGTTCATAGCACTTTCTTAGTTTCATAATATTTGCCAATTAAAGAAATGATACTTCTGAATGATTCATTCTCCATTTGTATTATTCTTTCATCTTTAAACTAAAGAAAAAGCGTATTTTACAAACAACTTTAAATTAATGTAACTCTGAAAATATTGAGACTAGGAACTATGTTTATATGACATTTTTTGCTCAAAATGTATTCAGAAATAGGCTCCGTAATGGACGGTAAATCCTCGTGAATGACTCTGTATATCGTCGGATTGCAAGCAACGCACATTAAATCAAAAATGTTATTTCTGAGAAAAATACGTATATAATGTAGGCCTATTGTATTGTATGTTTATAAACGTAGAATTGGAAAATGAAATACACATAAAGTGAAAAAACTTAGTAAAAACAATATTTTGAGGATTCACTTTTGTCAATAACTTTCAAACGCCTTTTTCAGACGTAATATTTTTGACTTAATGTATTTTGCTTGTAAACAGACGACAGTATACTGTAACTGTTCCTGGAATTAGTATTTCATTATTTTACCTTGTTGAATACGTTTCCATCAATATTCAGTATTTTTAGATCTATCTGCAATCTTTGGTGCAATATCTGTTTTAGACATTTTGATTGGTATAATTATTAAGGCTTCATTAATTTTCCACAGACATTTTATTCCTTTTGACAGCTCTCTAAATGGTTTTATTTCTTTTCAAAATTCTGTTTGTACGTTGTTCATATCTGTTACTGCGATGTTCATTATGTATCATTTTATTTCATTATGATTAATTACAAATTCTGACTTATTGTGATGTGTACCTTCTCCAAATATGATTTGTTGCTTTTTTTATTTTGCATTATTTTCTGTGAAGTATATTATGGAATTGTTAATTGATCTTGCTACCTGCTTTCAGCAATGTAGGGGATATATTTTCGTGAAATGTAGTCACGTCCTAATTAATGATTAGCAGGTCTGTAATTTCAATTTCTCTCTGACGACAGTCGGTCTGGGTTACGTACTATAAAAGCGTCTGTGTTATTTTTTTATTATTTCCAGAGCTCTATGACATATGATTCCAAAGATATTACTTAAAACTACTAATTTAATAATTATTGCTTATAATTTTTAACTTTTGTTTATTTATATACTGCAATGCCTTATGTTCCTTCGAGAAATTTTACTTTGTTAATCCTGTATAAATATTTCATGATTCACATGGTTATCATGGGCATATGAAGAAATGTTTCTCCAATAATTTTCTCGAAATTAAGTTTTATGTCATTATAAAGACCTTAAAACACTAGTATTAATTAAAGATTAGTAAATAATACAAATTAGAAATTTTAGAAAGAAGACTTGTTAATTCTGCTCTAAACATGTAGTGTATGTAAAATGTGCAACATCTAAAACTGTCAAGTACAACCAGTCCGATAGCCGGTAAACTTTTCAATCCACCGTATTCTTACGTACTTATTATACGATAGAAAGAAACATCAGAATTATAAAAAATATGCACTAATCCATACCCAGCAAGCTTTAACACCACTCCAGCCAAAATTATTGACCCAGTGTAAAGATAAAATATTATGCTACTGCTGCAAAAGGTGTTAAACGATTACAGTCGTTTGTCCAACAGCAAGTTAAATTCATTGTGGATCGACCAGGATGTAAACTTAGGTCCCCTAGCTTATATTTTCAGCACTCTATCACTGAGCCCACATATTTTTGTAAATATAAAAATATTTAATTTTAAAAATTATATTATAATTTCGCTAGTTTATGAAAAATTTATCACTTGAAAACTCCCTAGCCTAAATCGTAAAATTTACAAATAAAGTCATATTTCATATTTTTTATTGTAAATAATATAGTATTTTGTGTGCAATCAAAAGTTAACCTTATTTCAGTGCATGTTAAATGAGTTCATTTCTTTTGTCTTTTGAGTAACAATTTAAAAAAATCCATCGCTGTGGAGTAACTGTTAGCAGGTCTGACAGTTAAACGAAAGGGCCCGGGTTCAAATTCTGGTTGAGACAAGTTCATTGGTTTAGGTTTTTTCCGGGGTTTTCCCTCAACCAATTGAATTGCTGGGTAACTTTCGGCGTTGGACCTCGGACTCATTTGGCCATCATTAATTAAAATATCATCACCATTCATATCATAGTTCGGGTTCAGTTCATGGTGTGGCGTGCTGTACTTGTACAAGAGCGCAGCCGTTCGGCTACCCAATCATTCACAGAATAGGAGTGACAAGCACAATAAGTCTCATGCTGCAGTGTAAGCCTTCGATTCCCTCCTCAGTACAATAGAAAAAAAAAACAGTTTGAAAATAAACTTAAACGGAGATTAATTATCCTCCTGTGTCAATGTTAAATTTGCTTAATTAATGAACAGTTATCCAAAGAACAACTGAAGATATCATACTGGAATTTTTAAAAGATAAATATGCAAGATATCTAAGCAAACTGAGGCACATTTATGAAAAAAAAACTTACTTACAAATGGCTTTTAAGGAACCCGGAAGTTCATTGCCACCCTCACATAAGCTCGCTATTGGTCCCTATCCTGTGCAATATTAATCCAGTCCCTATTATCATATTCCACGTCTCTCAAATCCATTTTAATATTATCCTCCCATCTACGTCTCGGCCTCCCCAAAGGTCTTTCTCCATCCGGCCTCCCAACTAACACTCTATAAACATTTCTGGATTCGTCCACTAATTGCATGGATTCGTAACAAGCTGTTTTTTTACGGTGATGGGTTGCTAGTCCTTCGCCCAACCCCCCAGCTGGAGGACCACTCCTTATCGGCTGTTCACGATTGCTTATGCAATATATTCGCAGCTACCCTCCATATCTGGAGGCCGTCTCATCTGTTCGCAACCTGAGGACGCGCCATGCCTTGGTGATAGGGACCCACAATATCAAAAAAAAAGTTGTAAAAATATTTGAAATTTTTTAAAATAATTTTGATTTTATTTTACCTATTTTATGCAAATGCCCGATTTTCTCAGAAACTGTAGATGATATAGGGACTGAATTTTAAACACATGTTGACAATGCAATAATGAAATGGACGCACATTAAGTGATGTATGTCTATTAATTTCAGCTAGAAATAATATTCGATATATATAAACATTAGAAAATAAAATCAACATTTTTTTTAAATGAATCTTTTCTTTTTCTCCAACTACAGTTTCGTGATAAATCCATGTCACTTTGCTTAAAAATATTTTATCGTTATCCTGTAAAAATTTAACTGCGGTATCTTCAGTGGTTCTTGAGATAAAAGGTCATCATATAACAAATTTAACATTGGTGATATAGAGTAGTTAATCTCCGCTTAAATCATTAGCAACATGATAAAGGAATTCAATTTATATTGAACATGTGAAACGTACAATGAAAAATAATGTGTAATAATCGTTACGTGTTTTTTTAACCCAATGACTGGCGACATTGCCTATAATTATGTCAAATTTCAGTGCAGTGCTCAACTTTATTTTTCGAATAGAGCCTTCAAACTGGTAGATTTCATCTACATAAACTCAAAAGGTTTCAGGAATGTTGAAACTGCCTTAAAATACATAATAGTTTAAAGGAAGTAAATTAGAGTATGCATCTATAGTTTGGAACCTCACTATCACTCACACTCGGTCATTCTAGAAAGAGTACAGAATAAAATCCTAAAACTTCTATATATATGAAAAAACATTCATGTTACAACATATTCCAATCTTATGAATCCATGCTTGTTGAATTTAATGTACCATCCCTCAGTAATCGTAGGATAAGAGCAGAACAAATGTAGATATTTGTTCAAAATCATAAATGGTTTAATAGACAACCCTGATCTTCTACAGGTAATTAGTTTCAATATTGGTAAATCAAACTTGAGAAAGCGATTTCTCTTTTATTTACAGACATCAAAAACACAATCTCATAAATTGTCTCCACTTTTATTATTGCTTCGAACATACAATCATCTATCAAATAAACAGGATTTAGATTTTTCGTTATCATAAAATATGTACAAGAAGTGATGTCAATGATTTAAGTACTGTTAAGAATTATTAGACCTGATTCGTACTTTATTATGCTTAAATATTTAAATGTGTAGCCTATCTTATGTTACAAGGAACAATATATGTATCTATATTTATGGCAATAGTTTCATGCTAATATGTTAATCTCTAGTTGCATGTTAGTTATAGTTATAATCATATATCCTACTGCAATTGGAACACATGTTCTGTAGTAGTTATGAAATAAATAAATAAATGATCTCTACATAAATGAGAACTAAGTGGGCGAGGTATGATATCAGTGTTAGTGATTATTACTGTTATATATAGTGCAGAAATTCTATCGATAACTGTGACAAGAGGAAGTGGAAATGATGACCACCAAACTTATCTCATTTGAATTCGTCTTGCAACACACTGAAAATGATCAAAGTTGTGAAATGTGCAGGCAATTTATCTGACATAATATAACTCGGTTAACCGTGATAATTTGTAGCAAGTTCTGTGACAGAAGGACATGGTGCAAAACACAGAGCCGTCTGATATTATCACTTATTCACGTGAACAAATGTATGTAGAAAGTTTCTGCAGACACAAAACAATTCTCAGGTTCCACTGCTGCTTGTTGGATATTTGTCTCATTTCGGGACTGCAAGAAGTTTCGTACCGACTCAGGGAGCCTTTTTGCGAGTTCCGGGGTCCTATACGTGCACCAATCTAATTTGTGGGGCCCACAGGCAGCTAGACTTCCAGAGCACAATAGAGCCAAACGAACTGACTAGTAAACCTGCCCGGAGTCGATCCCAAAACTTTGTCTCCCAACTCTGAGGAACTCTCAGACCAAGTCGCTATGTGCCTCACTCAAATTCAGTCCTTCTAAATAATTCAATCTGGTGGAACAAATTAACTTCGTTTTTGTAGTATCTTGTGTTTACTAGCAGTGAAGTAACTAAGACACGCGGACGGGAAGAAGAAAGAGGTCAAAGATGTGAAGAATTGAGACATGCCTTCACATGATCAGTAATACTCTACATAGAAATTAAAATAACAACTATATTAAGTCTGTCTTAAATAGTTCACGATCGCATTTTTTCAGATTAATTTTCACTAATTGAGCAATCTCAACATTTACCAAAAGGGTCTACAGAACATAGCAGTAAAAAGTACTTTAAACTCTAACCCCGAACCTCATATCACTCAAATAATAATAATAATAATAATAATAATAATAATAATAATAATAATAATAATAATAATAATAATAATAATTTATTTTAGCTGGCAGAGTTAAGGCCGTAAGACCTTCTCTTCCACTCAACCAGCAAAAGTATACATATAAATGTATGAACTTCCAAGCTACAAAGAATTCAACAATTTGATTTAGATAAGAGTTACATGTATACACGAGTTATTTTGTATTAAGCAGCAAAATACTATGAAGTATTAATTAAACAATGAAATACAAACTGTGTAGCAGAATTGAAGGGTTCAGAATCATAGTGGGCCAAGCGCCATATATTAAAAACGTATAAAACAAGAGTGAAAATGAAGTTATTACCACAATTCAATGAAAACATATAGCAAGTAATATAAAGTATACACATTGAAACTAAATTATATGTCAATCTTCATTAAACTATGGTATTCACTTAACTTTAACCCTTGCTTCCTCAGTTTTTAATAAATGGCGCTTGGCCCACTATGGCTCTGAACACTTCAATTAAGCTGCAATACATAGAATTTTAATGTAGTTCAAATAATGTTAGATAATAGAAAGAGATTATTATGAGACAATTTTGAAAATACAGCGCTATCAGGATGATATCTAAAGGAAGAAGTAACAATGTAGTCAGTGATAGTTTAAGTCAGTATGATTGGAGTGAATTGCTAAGAAGGTTATCGTTATCCTTTAAGCTATTTTTAAAAATGTTTATTGTCTTGCAGCCCCTAATACTTTTTAACAAGGAATTCCATTGTCGCGAGGTGGATTGCAGCGATATTTTACTACTTAATTAACTTATTATTCCCAGAACATGAATTTTATCAGCAATCGAAAAGTATTGGGAATAAATTTGAATAAGGAACAAAAATGTTTCCTTCCCAGGCAGGATTCGAACCACGAAAGTCTTAGTTACCAGTCTATCGTGCTCTAGAGTGAACAAGGCTCTGAAATCAGCTACAAGGGTCGGTCCGGTTTTTTTTGCCACTACTGTACACAAGATCCTTCGCACGAGCCTGTACCGCCATTCGTTCTATAACTATGCACAGTTTGCACTTTCAAAGAAAACAAAACAATACTACTATAGTCCCGTCGCTCTAATTTCCGGCAGCCAATCGCGTTGCAGGTCGGCTATATTTAAACGTGTGCGTCTTGTGATTCGCTTATGAAGACTTTATTCATTTCTTAAGGCTCGATAAATACTTAATATAATCGCCCGCCATTTTGGCTCTTTCGTTGGCGTTCGCAGAAAGCACACGAAGACGTTATTTGCCGCTCAATTATTTGCTGAATTACAGTGCGTTTGATTTATTATCACAGGAGCTACGACATGATAATCTTTAACGGTGTGGCAAATAGATTCCTCGTATGGTAGCTCAGGAACGAAAGATGATACGTGTCAAAGGAAGAACAATTCGATGGTGTTTGAGTAAAGGGACATAAGTCATAAAAATGAGTTTTGAGATAAATCAAAATTAAATTTTGGTACGACGAACCCGCTAGCCGTTACAACAGTTGATTTCCGTAAGCGTATTTTGCTACCAATCGTAGCACCCAAAATACATCACGATGCTGAATAGACACCGGTCCCATACAATAAGCAAAATATTATGAAAAAATTCCTTCCCCGTGAGGATTCGAACCAGCTCTTATTCCGCAACACGAGTCCAGGTATTATGTCTTAGACCACGACGCTACGGCGAGGGGCTAAATTTAACTGTATTTGAATAAATATAGTAAACAAAGGTCTCGCGCATTAGTAATGTATTAAATCTGTAGGAAATAAGTGAAGAAGTACGTTAATCATAGTAAAAGAAACCTAAAGTCATGATGAAATTAAGTATGAACTGCGAATGACGTCAAAGACTGCATAAGAGGTAACTACGTCAAGATCAGGTCAGAAAACTGTAACGAAAAAGAGAAGAATGCTACGTGATCTGAGTTTTCAAACCTATTGATAATTTGCCAACATATATTCAGAACTGCATGAGAATATGAAAGTTATAATTCACTGAAGAAAAGAGTCTTTGGCGTTCCACATAAATATGAGCCTTTTATAATATACAGTAATCGTCATTTTCTCAAAATATTCGTACCGTGAAATTTAGGATAAGGTACTCAAATTCTCGATCACTCATATTTTTGGTATCGGTGAACATTTCACGTTTACTTTTTTACTTTGGTGTACAAAATGTCATCAGGAAAGTCAGCAAACAGAGAGGGTTTGGAATTTAACGGGTTACATCAGCTCCTTGTTCATGCGGATGAATGCATATTTTAGGAGAAAATCCACAGACTATTAGGGAAATTTTACTTAAGGCAAGTAATGAGATAGATTTGAAAGTACCCGTAAATCCGAAAAAAAAGCAAAACAAAACAAAGTATATAATTATGTCTCGTGACCAGAACCAAGTGAAATGGAATTTATCGTTTGAAAAGGCGGAAAAATTCAAATACTTTAGAGCAACAGTAACAAATGAGGAGCTTGGTATCAAAGTTGGACAACTCCACTTTTGCTTTTTTACAGGAGAGGCGAGAAACTAGATCCTTGGAAACCAATGTCACCGTTATAGGTAGGCCTACATTTTTTTAAAACATTCACATGGGTCATAGATATATTTTTTCAGTCTCAAAATGTGATTAAAATTAATTTCAGGTCGAAATTTAAGTTTAAAAAGTGGAGTTGTCCATCTTTGAAATTAAGTCATGGAGTTGTCTGGTTTTGAAACCAAATGAACCATATTTAAAGTAGAGTTGTCAGTTTTTGAAACCAAGCCATATTTAAAGTGAAATTGTCTACTTTTGAGTCTAAATCCCTTCTAACTCGGTTTCAAAGCAAATTTACGTAAAACAGTACTTATTTATCCACAAACCGATTATATAAACAATCAGCCCTGTTGTATTCGCGAAGGGTGATGGGAAAAGGTGGTACGAATGTGGGCATCTCATTGGCTACTGAAGGAACTGTCCTAATTTGAAACCAAGCCACAGTGAAGTTGTCTAATTTTTTATTCTAAAGCGCACAATTAAGTGCTATTTTCGCTCTGTTCTGTCCGTTTTTTAACCTAAGCAGTTTTAGAATCGCATTCAGTACACAAAATTATATGAGAAACAATATATTGAAATCGCAGAAAATGGAGTTGTCTAACTTTGATACTATGGTCCTCAAATATAAATGACACTCGAGAGGAAATTAAACGCAGAATAAATGGGATATGCCTGAACCTTTTAATGATTGCCCCATAAAAAGAGCAGCTGTACAATATTTTGAGGTCCTTTTCGGGTGGAAAACTTTTGTCATCCAGTCTGCTCTAAAAAAGATTAAAGTTATAATTTATAAAACAGTTATATTCTGTATGTTTGTGAAACTTAGACTCTTACTTTGACTCTCACATATGTTTAAAGTGTTCGAGAATAATGTGGTTAGGGAAATATTTGGGGCTAAAAGGGACGAATGGAGAATGGAGAAAGTTACACACCGCTGAACTGCATGCATTGTATTCTTCATCTAACATAATCAGAAACATTAAATTCAGACGTTTGAGATGGGCAGGGAATGTAGCAGGTGTGGGTGAATTCAGAAATGCATGTAGAGTGTTACTTGGGAAGCCGGAGGAAAAAGACCTTTGGGGAGGCCGAGACGTAAATGGGATGATAATAATGAAATGGATTTGAGGAAGGTGGGTTTGATGGTAGGGACTGGATTAATCATGCTCAGGATAGGGAGCGATGGCGGGTTTATGTGAGGACGACAATGAATCTCCGGGTTTTCTGAGAGCCATTTGTAAGTAAGATGATCATTTTAAGTGTCCCGCGCCGTAGCTGCGTGCTCTAGGACTAGGACTAACGTTTCTGAATGAGCTTTAGTTGGATTCTTCATGTGGGAAGATATTTTTTCACAAAAATTTCCGTCAGTGGGACTACTGCTCATACGGCGTCATTATGACATTGAGGAGCAGATTGAATAGTGAAATCAGGCTTCGTGAGCCAGTTTTAACGCCTGACATCATGGAACTATCACACTTTCCTCCCATACTGATTGGATCATCGTACACTTCTGCTTAGGCGTGTGGATGTTACGCCAGCAGTCGATTGGATGACCTGGCCCTTCATAGGCTATCGGGCAAAAATTTTTTTAAGATATGTTCAGTGAGTTTGCACTCAATAGCCAAACAGCTGGGATTGGCTTTCGTCTTAATAGCTGTGCTGTGTGAATATGGATATCAACATGAGTAACAAATTTTACCTGATGAATTACTAATTTGCTATAGACTGATCCCCAACCTACGGATCGGATATAATGACACTGGCTTTTATTATCAGTAAAAATAGTGCATTCTTCATTACTAATCGGAACTATGAACCGATCTCCCTCTCGCTCAGTAAAATTATAATAGATTGTCAAAAAGTACTACCACAATATTACTCGTATCACAGTATTACCAACCTTTACTCTAAACATTAATGTTTTCTTAATGAGGCGCATGAAAACTTAATATTCTGACTGTTAATGACGAATAGTAATAATTGAAGAGATTATTACAAAAACAACCCTTGTCAAAATTGCTATTTTTCAGGAGAACAATAGAAATAAAAGAATAACACATGTCAGCTATTTCCGTTCAACTGGTGTTTTTTCCTTGTGTCTATTGCACTTGATCTGGGCCGTTTTTGGAGTCTATAAACATTTAAAATAGTAGCAAATATGTCCTTAACTAAATTTTATTAAAAATGACTAGGGCTGTTTTTGTAAAAATGTCTTCAATTGCTTTCAAGAAAATACAAAATATTGTGAGTTACAACACGCCTTTTCAACATACGTAATTGGCTCGCTGTTTGTAAAACAGCTGACACATCTAACAAATGACGATCGATCATCTGCCTTGCGTTTTGAGATCGTTTTGAATACGAAACGCGTTTTCGTGCAAATTTGAATACGATCCATTCGATTCGATCCCACTTTTTAAGTGAGTCGACCTTAAGACTCAGATCGTTTTCAATGTCCGTTTTCATGGAATTTGCAAACGGTAATCATAGCTGTCTGCCAGCTGATACATGATATGAGCAGCGTAATTCTAACATTTCGCAAACGGGGCCGATAACGACTGACAAAATTGTTGACAGGGAAGAGATTTTAAATTTGGTCGAGAAAAACATGGGCCAAAGCAGTCGTTTGATTTTGCAATACGTAACCTTTTATTTACATCTCACGTTGGATGAGTTCAATGCCTCCGTACGGAATCTTGGGCATTGCGATGTTGCCAACGAGTTTAAACTTTCGATGCAATTATTTAATTAACCATACATAATCTCAAAAGGTATAATATATTTTTTGTTTATTTTCATGTAATCTATCTCTCCTTTCAATACGGAGGGTTACATCGCTTTCAACCTGTATACACATATACTTATAAATGTTTATCAATATTAATATACAAAGAGAGTGTATGTGTTTGTATGAAGTAATCTCAAAAGATACTTAATCGATTTGGACAATTCTTACACCATTGGAAAGTGTAGCTCCTTTAGATGAACATAGTCTATATATCATTGCGATAACTCCAGAGTGAATCAAGGATTGAGCACAAATGTGCAATACGGTAGGATCAAGACAGAGCCTTACGCACAGAAAACTTGATATATTGTCGAAACATTTTTATTACTTAATTACGTATCTGATTGAACCGCGGTAATCTACAGCCCTACTCAAATTTTACTTAGTCCACATGAAGTGCTAATTTTATATTACATTTTAATTTCTTTTTGTCCACAGAACATAAATTATTTATCCTTTTACTATCAACTAATGCTCCAGCATGTGCAATATCTCTTGCTTGCTAGTGGTGGGTATACTGTTCAACCTGTACCTGCTCCTTTTGTATCATGCTACTTGCTAATCTAATACTAAAACTTTAACCTGAATATTTTTGGTATGGCTAGTGTAAATATATGTTCAGATAGAAATGAGCTATCAAAATTGTTTGTTTTAATAAAAGGATAAATGTTACTGAAAACAAGCGTGTTTATTTAGAAACATATTTCATGAAACAGTTGCCGTTCAATAAATGAGAAAGATTATCAGAAATTATTGTTTATGAACATTTCAATTGGACCACAAATTTTAACTCTGTATATCAAATAAAACAGAGCTCCCCCTCTATAGGAGGAGGCCTTTGCCTCAACGGGACATTTTGAGGCTAATCATTTCATATGTAACACGAAATTAGTTGTGACATGGAAAGAAGGTAAAATCAAAAGCTATGTTGATATAATTTTTTTGCTGTTTTAAAATCCCGAAGTTATCTCTCAAATATTTTTCACGCGTTTATGATACTCCGTGAAAGATGTTATCCGAAGTCATTTTATAGTAACTACTTTCGTCTTCAGAAACTAAAGAAACGTAAATGTAAGTTGCGTATAGATATATTTGCTTCCATTGTATTTGATAGAAAAGATGTTAAGTTGCATGAGAAATAATCCCAATTCAGTGCAGACTATTTTAGTTCAATAGCTGGAGCTTCGTAATTATAATGAATAGTTTTAATTATTTAAAGTTGGACGACCAAGTTGTAGAAAACATATTTTGCAAGCTGAATAAAATATTTAAAGAGTGAATAATGATAACAGAATTTGCCACCTTACAGAACTAACCTGAAGAGGGAGAAGGACCGTGATGGAAAAAACATTTCATCTCTTTTCTATTATAAAAACGTTCTTCTCTCTCGCATGAACAACCAGTTCCGAGTCATGTATGTGCCTCTTTTTATTTTTTGCAAGTTAATTGCATTTTAAAAATTAAAAAAGAACCACATTTCTTTTTAAATGATGACAAACGTGTATTTCACGGTACAGACTATAGCTGACAGTTTCCAGTTAAAAGAATAAAGTACTACGAAAAAATATATAATTGGATTTTTCATCCCGTCCTTCTGTCTGCTATATTAAAGGTCAAAACAAACCTCTGAATTACTTTAGTCATATGCTGACTCTGAAGAACAGTACTTTTAATGTATGTAGACTTTCAGTTGACATAGAAACACTCCATACATAGATATAAAGGGTTATGAAAAATGACGAAGTTCTGTATTACAGCCATTCCTGATTACGCGATAAATACAACTAGCGAACGATTGTTCATCCATTTTCTTTTCATTTGTCTATCTACCTATCTACATTCCCATCCATCCTGCCTCTATTTGCCTTGTGAGTCTGTATATTTGTCTACTAACCTTTTACCTATCGCTTGTTTTCGTGTTAAATTACTGACGCTTCTTTGCAGTTAATATTCGTACACATAAGCAGTTCAGATTTGGCAAGATTTGATGAAATAATAGTGCATCAATCATAAAATCATCGCATTTTTGTACGGAAGAAATATGCGCAATTGCTTACTTTAACAGATACAGCCCGATTATTTAGTCCTGACAGCTCAGCGACGCGAAAGAGGGGAAGTAATATGAGTAGTTCCGGAGTAGAGATAAGGGAGAGAGGTCGCTAAAGGAATGCAGTACAGCTCAACTGTACTGGAAACACAACGCTATACCGCATGCGAGACATACAATCGCTTTGACTGCAGGCGACAGACTAACCTGAACATCTCTTGGAGTAACTTAATGGACTCGCCTGACCCAGGCGCAGATCGTCGGTGACTGTCAGGACTAATTAATTATGGAGATCCTGTTCAACTGTGATTTACCCTCTTTCGGTGTGTACTTCCATAATATTGCGAGTTAAAAATTTCATGGGTTAGATAGGGGGTTAGTCCGAGGACCGTGACAAGTTCAGATGATTTAAATGTGAGAATAATTAAATGATATTAGGCCACATTACATGACGCTAAAGTAAACAAACACCGAAATAAGTGTAATTATTTCTGTACTCACCATTCCTCTTCGTAAGCGCACGTTTTGCGTCATGCTGACCATTTCAACAGGGGGTCCCGATGTTTGTCAATGTTCATTACATCTTCAGTTTCTCACAAGAATGGGGACGGAACTGGCCAAAGAGACAAATCATTGGTAGTTTATTGTATTTATTATTATTATTATTATTATTGTTATTATTATTATTATTATTATTATTATTATTATTATTATTTCTGATGCAGTAAATGCTTCAGCTATAAGGAGGTGTGTCCATGTGTAACCGCGATGGTCATAATTTCCTTATCGCTACTAGGCTAAAATAAATATTGTACTAATATTATATGCCAACTAAACACTGAGAAGGTAGAATACAATCACAAATAAAATGTCCCAATTTAGAGGGACTGGTCTACTGGGAAAGCGGGCAAGTAACCGGCAAATTTTGATCGAAAGAAGAACGCTAGACAGTAAAAAGTCAAATCAGATTTAGAAATACATTATAATGTAGAAAAATGGCTTACAATTTAATTTTATTAGTTGCATTAAGTTGTAATTTATACGCATACATTACATTGGCAATGTTAGTCTTATATTGGTATGCAACAGACGCGCTAATCTATTTCATTTTTACCCAGATCTCTTATCCTAGTCTTCACGGTTATACTTGGACACAATTCCTCATCCTCCGGATCTTCACATACTGCGTTACAATATGATTATGTTAGGTTATGTCCGAAGATACAACTCTTTTTTACTGACGAGTTTAGGAAAGAATGGAGGTTACTGCTTGTCTCAAAAGCACGAACACAATCACTTTTTCCTTTATATACCATGCTATGTCGTATTACTTTACGATACGTCATTATGTTATTGTATGGGTCGCTTGACATTAATCTACTTGACATTTTCTTTTGGGAACATGTAAAGAACTTCGTACACGCCATATCAATTGACCATGTCGATGATCTTATTCAACGGATTGACGCAGTTTTTAACACCATTCTTACTACAACTGGCATCCTTGAACGAGTGTGGCAGTCATTGCTTCGGCAATGCCAGTATTGTGCAAAAAAAAGACGGTTCCGTTTTGAATCATTTCTATAATGCACAGTACTACACGCTTCCAATGGGCCTTACATGAATGATTGCCTACTCAACACTTAAGACAAGTCTAGCGCCGTACCGGTGGGAGACAGGACACACATTAGTTACGAATACCTGTTTGTTCTAGTATCCTCTATTTACCACAACCTTCTCTAACATAAGTTCTGAGCGACTCTATATACTACAATGTTATCTAATGGTCAAATATGGTACGATAAGTAATGATGTAGCAGCAGCAGTATAATGATAATTTTAGTAGGTTATTTTACGACGCTTTATCAACATCTTAAGTTATTTAGCGTCTGAATGAGATGAAGGTGATAATGCCGGTGAAATCAGTCCGGGGCGCAACACCGAAAGTTATCCAGCATTTGCTCATATTAGGTTGAGGGAAAACTCCGGAAAAAAACCTCAACCAGATAACTTGCCCCGACCGGGAATCGAACCCGGGCCACCTGGTTTCGCGGCCAGACGCGCTAGCCGCTACTCCACAGGTGTGGACGTATAATGATAATGATCATAATAATAATAATAATAATATTTTAATAAATCAATGTGTTCGATAAGAGTGCAGTTTACATATTGAGGCTCTAGTTATGAAATACAATCTGGGATTACAATAAAATTGAACACACCTTTAAACACTTTGCTATATGCTGGTGATCAAATAGTTATTCAAGAAACACAAGATAATTTGCAAAGAGCAGCATATACTGTATGTATATTAAAACAAAATGCAATGTTTAATAATTTAAACATACATATAAATAAATAAAACAAAGATAATGACTTTTAAAGGTAAGAATACTGTTAGATCGAAATTATTAACAAACTGAAAAATATTGGAACAATTATATCATTTCAGTTATCTGGGATGTGATATTAGTTTTAAATATCACAAAGGCATTGAGATGAAAGTTAATAGAGTTCAAACCATTTGTGGAACAATTAGAAGAAGTTTAAGAAAGAAAACTAGAAGAGAAATACATATGAATTTTTATAGAGTTATGGCTGCGCACAATCTTATAGGCCTATATGTTGCCGAATCGTGGACGATAACAAAAAAGAGAGAGATCGCGTATACAGTCTGCAGGGATAAAAAGCGACTAAAAACATTTCAAATGTGAAAATAGAGAAGGATGAAGCGTGTGAAATGGACAGAGTAAGAAATGAAACTGTGTTAGAAAGGTAACTGAAGAAAGAATAATTCTGAAACTGATCAGGAAAAGAAAAAAGGAATTGGCTGGGACACTGGTTGAGAAGAAACTGCCTTCTGAAGGATGCACTCGAAGGAATGGTGAACGGGAGAAGAGTTAGAACAGAAGAAGATATCAGATGATAGACGACTTAAGATATATGATCATATGCAGAGACTAAGAGAAAAGCAGAAAATAGGAAAGACTCGAGAATGCTGGATTTGCAGTGAAAGATCTGTCCTTGTAAAGAACATTATGAATGAATGAATGACTCTCTGTTCTCATCAAACCATGCTTTATCTTGTAATTGAAATGAGACTACATGTAGTTGACCTATGTCTTCATCAAATTCTAAGTAATCTTGTAACTAACAGTAAGGCTATATGTCACCGAACTCTTTGTTCTCAACAAATTCTATCCAACCTTATGATTTGGGACACTAACAGTGAGGCTACGTGTCGCTCATTTCTATCCTTATCAAATTCTACCTAATCTTTCAACTGACAGTGGGGCTACATGTCGCTGATCTGTGTCCTTATCAAATGCTAACTAATCTTGTAACTGACAATGAGACTACATGTTAGTTATCTCTGTCCTCATCAAACCCCCAACTAATTTTGTAACTGATCTCTGTTTTATCAAAATTTATTACTAATCTTGTAACTGGTAGTGAGGCTAGACGTCACTGATCTCCGTTCTCATCAAAGCCGGACTAATCTTGTAACTGACAGTAAGCCACTGTACAACTCAATGTTCTCTGTTCTTATCAAAGCCTGATTAATCTTGTAAGTGACAGTGAGGTTACACGTCACTGATCCATGTTCTCATAAAACCCTACCTCATCTTGTAACTGACAGTGAGGTTACATGTCACTGATCTCAGTTCTCTTCAAAGCCTGACTAATCTTGTAAAGGACAGTGAGGTTACATGTCACTGATATCTGTTCTCATAAAACCGTACCTAATCTTGTAACTTACAGTGAGGTTACTTGTCACTGATCTCAGTTCTGATCAAAGCCTGACTAATCTTGTAAATGACAGTGAGGTTACATGTCACTAACCCCTGCTCTCATAAAACCCTACCTAATCTTGTAACTGACAGTGAGGTTACATGTTAGGTATCTCCTGCCTCATCAAACCTCCAACTAATCTTGTAACAAGAGTGAGGCTATACGTCATTGATCTCTGTTTTATAAAATGTATTACTAACCTTGTAACTGATAGTGAGATTACATGTCACTGATCTCAGTTCTCATTAAAGCCTGAATAATGTTGTAAATGACAATGAGGTCACATATCACTGATATCAGTTCTCATAAAACCCTACCTAATTTTATAACTGATAGTGAGGTTACATGTCACTGATCACAGTTCTCACCAAAGCCTGACATCTTGCAACTGACAGTGAGATTACATGTCACTGATATCAGTTCTCATAAAACCCTACATAATCTTGTAAATGTCAGTGAGGTTACATGTCACTGATCTCAGTTCTCATCAAGGCCTGACTAATCTTGTAACTGACAGTGAGGTTACATGTCACTGATCTCAGTTCTCATCAAAGCTTGACTAATCTTGTAAATTACAGTGAGGTTACATGTCACTGATATCAGTTCTCATAAAACCCTACATAATCTTGTAAATGACAGTGAGGTTACATGTCACTGATCTCAGTTCTCATCAAAGCTTGACTAATCTTGTAAATTACAGTGAGATTACATGTCACTGATCTCAGTTCTCATCAATATCTAACTAATCTTGTAATTGACAGTGAGGTTACATGCCACTGATCTCAGTTCTCATCAATACCTAACTAATCTTGTAACTGATAGTGAGGTTACATGTCACTGATCTCAGTTCTCATCAAAGTTTGACTAATCTTGTAACTGACAGTGACGTTACATGTCACTGATCTCAGTTCTCATCAAAGCCTGACTAATCTTGTAAATGACAGTGAGGTTGCATGTCACTGATCTCAGTTCTCATAAAACCCTACCTCATCTTGTAACTGACAGTGAGGTTACTTGTCACTGATCTCAGTTCTCATCAAAACCCTACCTCATCTTGTAACTAACAGTGAGGTTACATGTCACTGATCTCAGTTCTCATCAAAACCCTACCTCATCTTGTAACTGACAGTGAGGTTACATGTCACTAATCTCAGTTCTCATCAAAACCCTACCTCATCTTGTAACAGACAGTGAGGTTACATGTCACTGATCTCAATTCTCATCAAAACTCTACCTCATCTTGTAACAGACAGTGAGGTTACATGTCACTAATCTCAGTTCTCATCAAAACCCTACCTCATCTTTTTAACAGACAGTGAGGTTACATGTCACTGATCTCAATTCTCATCAAAACTCTACCTCATCTTGTAACGGACAGTGAGGTTACATGCCACTGATCTCAATTCTCATCAAAACCTTACCTCATCTTGTAACGGACAGTGAGCTTACATGTCACTGATCTCAGTTTTCATCAAAGCCTGATTAATCTTGTAACTGACAGTGAGGTTACATGTCACTGATCTCAGTTGTCATCAAAGCCTGACTAATCTTATAACTGACAGTGAGGTTAGATGTCAACCATCTCAGTTTTTATTAAAGCCTGACTAATCTTGTAAATGACAGTGAGGGTACATGTCATTGATCTCAGTTCTCATAAAACCGTACCTCATCTAGTAACTGACGGTGACGTTACATGTCACTGATCTCTGTTCTTATCAAAGCCTGACATCTTGTAACTGACAGTGCGGCTACATATCAGTGATTTCAGTCCTTGTCAAACATCTCTGATCTTGTAACTGATATTAAGGCTACATAACACTCATCTCTGTCCTCATCAAACCCTAACTAATCTTGTGACTAACAGTAAGTCCGCATGTCACTCATTTTTGTTCTCAACAAACTCTACCTATCCTTAAGTTTTTTGTAACACTAACAGTGTTAACACTGAGGCTACATGTCACTCATTTCTATCCTCATCAAATTTTAACTAATCTTCAGCGAGGCGACATGTCAATAATATATCTCATCATCAAATCCTACCAACATTGTCTCTGGCATTGGTGTTACTTACCACTCCTATCACTATTCTATCTTCTCATCAAATTATACCTAAACTTACCATTGACACTGGGGTTACTTAACAGTTTTATCACTAAGCTATCTTCTTATCAAATTCTACCTAACCTTATCATTGACAGTGGGGTTACCAATCTCTTCATCAAACTATACCTATACCTAAACTTATCCTTAAAGCCAAGTCCATTGCCATTCTGTCTGGAAGTATAAAATATCAGATTTTAAAAATAAACACATAAATATGTAAAACGTTCTTGTAAAAACTTACATTTTACACCATCGACGGCGGATACAAAACACTGCCTTGAAGAAATAATGCAATCTGCCTTGAGATCAGGAAATGCCTTCTGGAATATAAACCCTGCAAGACATTCTTCCTCCTTCCATGGTTTGAGAATCTTAATGCGAACTTCTCCCCAGATTCTCTAGCTGTTTTGCTTATGCTCTTCACTGTAAGGATCCACAAACACTACCGTTTGAAATAAATAGACAACTTGAATCCACCTACAAAATTACCGTAAAAATATTTTTATTATAGAAGTACACTGCCAGAACATGTATATAATTAAGTGAAAGTTTAATGATATACGTATTTTATTACCGAAATATTACATAAACATGAAATATAATTCTGGTTTCATATGCACACAGTATTACTGAATTGGGGGCTTATGTCAAGATTTAATAAATAATATGTAATAGTATACCATATACCATAAATTGTGACGAAAACTTTCGTGTCGATACTATAACCTTAGTTGTATTTAACTAAATAATATTATGTCCTAACCTGTGTAATAACAAATCCTCATTAACTTTTCCCTCTTCCAATATTAGTGGTCAGTTGATTTTGTTTTCTTTATCGGAAAACTGCATTTGGTTCCATTTCATTTTAAGTAAATTTGAGAGACAAATATCTCATTCATAAACTTCTTGATTATATAACAACTCAATTAATCACACATAATCATCCATATTGAAGATGCGTTCAGAATCCAATATTTGACAGTCAACAACAACAGAACAAAGAGTAGACTGGCGAGTTCGTTCGGAAAGAGCCTTGTTGTTCATCTTTGACAGCATTTACAAAAGGATTTCAAGTGATATTATTTTATCTATTTATTCATTTATTTATTTAATAGATTTATTTCTACTGGCAGAGCCAATGCTATAAATTCTTCTCTTCCACTCAACCAGTATAAGAAAATAGCAAATATAAAAATGACAGAATTACAAAGACAACATGAAGTTAATCGATTGATTGCTAACATTTTCCAATGTGATCATTTAAAATCTTTTTCGGTACTGATAATCTAACATTACCAAAAAGTATTCAATTTAGAAGCTAGAGGGACATGTAATACTAAGTTAATTACCCCCAATTCATATGACACCATATTATTGAAGGGGATTATGGCCGTAATTTCAGGCAGGAACGGGCTGCATACATATTTGAAGTCGACAATTTGATAAATTAACCTATATCTCTGTATCGTAACCCAAAGTCCTGCCCGTTCTAGCTCCACACCTTAAAAAAAACCAATGATTTTTGTCCTTAAAAATCACTTTCCTTCAGCCGGATTACCAAACCAAAAATTAATAGCAAGGATCAAATTCGCAATACAAACATATGTTACACTCATGTTTTATACATCAGCATCTTTGGCAGTACCATGTACTTACAATACCGTTTTTTAGACGTTCAGCTTTTCAGTAGAAATTAATATACCAGCAAAGGAAAAACTTAATCTAAAAAATTCCCCTCACGTTAGCTTCAAATTATCATTTCATTATTGAAATTCCTAAAAGCAGAAAGTACATGTTCTCAAAAAATATTTTAGATTCTGGACCAGTACTGGATAAAAATCATCCTGAAATAAATCAGTAATCATGAATAAATATATTTCACACTATAGTAAAGAAGTTTTCATCTGTGGCATAGTTTCAGAATTTATTTTCTTAATACATCTCCTGTTTTTCTTACAACCAAATTTAAAACCAACGTTATTTTCTTCGTACAGTATACTGTATTTCTATAAAATTGTGAAGATTTATCTGCTAAAATTCTTATTGTTTATTATTATTTTGATAAGCTGAAGTCTATTATTTCTTATAATCCATTCAATAAAGTTCGTGTATGTTAGTGAAAATAACACTTTTCTACTAGTTTTAATGCCTAGTTATTCTAATTTAAGAAGTCTCAGACTTTCTATTCAATAACGACTTAAGTTTTCTGTACTTTATTTGCAAATATTTTAAAATGGGTTATGTTTAAATTATAACTAATATTGGATCTGAATAATTTTAATCACTTTAGAATCGTCTTGTCAATAGGTGCCGCATGTTGAAACTCTCGTCTGAAGGCACGCTGAACTTTCACTACATTCCGTGTGCTATGGTATTCCAATACACACCAACTACGTTCCTGTCAGTTCGCCATAACTCTATAAATGCTGCCACAATGACAAGCGAAATATTGGGAACATCGTCTTTTTTTTTGTTCCATCTATTGCTTTCCGCCAAGAATTACAATTACACATCTCCTGAAATCTTTTGAGCCGTTCTTTCTAATGGTACCGTATGAATTTCGTAATACGCATAGTTACAAAATTATAGCAGTTTATAATCACGGAATATTTCTGTGCACACACTGTATTACTCCCTAATAAGAGAATGGAAGAAATTATACAAGTTTTCTCTTTATGTGGAGACTTAGAAGGTGTAGATGATATTTTATTGATGCAAGTGTTAGCATAAGAAAGAGCAGCACACTAATATCGTCGGTGATATTAAATCTCAAAGGAGAAGCTTTGCGTTATCTGTTTTGAATAGCCTTTCCGCTTTTAAAATAGCGTATGACTAACTATTCTGATTGGCTTTGCGATTAATGACTTCACGATAGCGTTAACGAATTACAGACGAGTGAAGTGCAAAAACCCTCATCAGTGGTTTTTCATTTGGTTTTGTTCCCAATTGTCATTCCTCAATATTCAGCATATTTTATTCTTACTTGCAGAAATCTGGTGAGTTTTAATAAGATATTTTAATATAGCTGCTCCACTTTCATTAAATTTATTAGGTTAAATACACAAGTATACAATATTTCATCAAGGAACAAAACTGAATTAAAATAAAACAAACTTTTCATGCATACAGAGATATTATATTACTATATTCATACATGAAGGAATACACGCTAGGATTACAGTTAGCTGTCCTTTGTTTCCTTGGAAATCCGCTGTGGACAGAAAACAGATGAGTTCTCTGTGTTTTGAACATTTACTCTGTGAGAAAATACAGGAAATTAGCGTTGCTAGGCAACAACGCGACTCGCAGTCACTTGTTTCCTCTTCCCTAGTCTTTTTGTCAGTAGAATTCCATGTATTTTATCAGCAATAATTGTGCTCTCTTGTCTCCGGGGCTACGACAAATGTCCAGGTGCGCGGACACTTGGCCGTGTTTTTGTATTTCATTAAACATGTAAGCTAACATCTCACGAGTCAGATGCCTCTGTAATTGCAGCCTGGTAGAGATGAATGCCCGGGCATGCTGGATCCCACAGGAATTTCAATTAATCTGGACGTTGCTTAGGGGTGGGAAGGGGAAGCTGAAGGTACAAGCCAGACATCTCACAGGGCTGCCCTAATTGCCCAACGCACCGGTTCTTATTGGCAAATACTTTCGTATTAACAGACAATAACACAGTTCTGGGGAAACTAAATTACTAGGTTGCTACAAATTCTAACACAGTTTTATTATTTCTGTATCTTGTGGATTTCTGAGCAGGGAGAAATGTTTCATATTGCAGAATAGTAAAAAGAGTTCACTACTGCCTGATTTTGAAATGATCATAGGTATAAATGCTATTTTGAGCTTCAAGGATTGGGAATTTTAACACTATCCATAACTGAATTCAATTCACTGAAAAATATCAACATGTATTTCGTAAATATCTTCAAAAACCACTTTGTAACTCGAAAAGGATACTTTATGTGGTTATATAATATATAATTTAAACACTCGCATTTCATTAATTTACTACAATTGTACATTATATATAATTTTAAAGTCAATTACAGACATGGTCCTATATTATATTGCAATTTAATTTGAATTGTGTTTCTCCCTTTATTTAAAGAAATTCTCTGAATTTGTATACGAGACATTTTATGATTGCCTATTTCCTCAAAATTGCAGTTAATGATATTGAAAATGTTGTCTTGTGCTAAAATTGTCCAAAAATTGAAGACTTGAAATAAAAAAGGCTCTAAGTACCATAATAATCAATTTAAGGAAAAGGAGTTTTAAGTGTACTAGGTAATTATTAGTCATAATTTCAATATTAATGTGTTTTAATTGAAAGATAAGCATAGTAAGGAACTTACAAACGTAATATTGCAATAGTATGAAAAACGTACTAAAAGTGGAAATTTAATGAAAGGCTCTAAGTTCCATAGTTCAGAATCAGCAAAAAGATAGTGAAGAGGACAAACGAATGAAACAAAAATGGTTTTTTGTTCATAAAATAAAAGTTTATTCTGTAATGCTTCTGGAAAACTGTTTGGGGTCATCATTTTTGTCAGGTACTGCATCATTTCAGTCAAATTCTTCTTCTTTTCGGTTAATACTTGGATTTTCTTCTAAGTTAACGAAACTATTTCAGAAAATGTTCCTCTGCAAACTTGCACTAAGTCACCTTGCTCATCTGGAACAGAGTAATGAATAGTTGCTTGTCTCCTGCTCTGTGAAGGGTCATCGTAGGTACCATGACGTCTTCTTTTAACATGTGATACTTGCATCAGCCCCATCAAGTAACTCCCTCGCTTTTCAATATCTTCCAGGTCATAAAAATCTTCAAACAGCCCGACCTTGTGTTCATAGCTCAGGTTCTTGCATTTACACTTGCATACACACCGACTCTGAAAGCAAGATGGAGAATCCTGTGCACTATATCTCATTAGGTCTACCAGTTTTTTCTGTTGTCACAACCAACATAATTTAGTTAGACCTTATTGTTGCTTTCATGCAAAAAGAACAAGAATAAACAGTCTGTCCAGGTATGGTGTAGGTTAGCGATCAGTAATGAGACTAGCCTCCAGTGCTGGACGAGGTTTTGCAGGAACATGTTTATTATATGAACTTATGTATTCATTTCCTCCATTTTTCATTGCAGCCGCAGTACCTTCTCCTTTAATTCGTCGTTTCTTTCCACTCAAACTCTTACAAATATCTGCCGCATCAGCCATTTAATCTAACTATGAGGAGGAAGCGCGCGGGACATAGAGCCTTTCATATGTTAACAGCAGCGGCAGTTAAACCGGATGTTGTCTGTCGACTGCATTTGGTACTACATTTTCATTCGTGGCAGTTCGAGCCTTTTATACATTATAGGGTTTGGCATATAGATCCCATTTTGCACACAATTTCAAAATTCCTTATTATGGCACTTAGAGCCTTTTTTTATTTCAAGTCTTCAATTATGAAAGCATTCTGTTAATATATGAATATTTTGGTCTGTCAACGACTTATATATTTCTTCGATTCTCTTTGCAGTTTTTGTCAAAGTTGATTGCTGGTGAAGCTAACCAAACTATTTGAAATGCTATCTTGTATTTCATGTAAGTCTTATGTCTGGCACAATAAATATTATGTCTGGCATAATAAAATGATATTATGCCTGACACAGTTTCTCTATTTTAATGCAATTCTTATTTTATGTTTTGTAAAAAGATTGCCGGAGTATATTTTTCGCCAGGAGAAATTCTATGATTAATTTATAAATAAAAAAATAATATATTACTAATACTATTTTAATACATTTACTTGTATTGACATAGAAATATATAAGACGTGATATTACTGTTCAGTGCAAAATTAATCTTATATAAAAGCATGTTTCCGGATAAAAACTACAATTATTTTTCTGTGAAAGACTAAAATTAAACGTATTATTATGTTACTTGGTTTCTATTTTACTTTAATTTATTGTCTTGTATGGATTACTTCAGCATTGTAGCTTTGAGATGTGGAAGAATTAAAAACATATATATATATATATATATATATATATATATATATGTGTGTGTGTGTGTGTGTGTGTGTGTGTGTGTGTGTGTGTGTGTGTGTGTATTTAAATGATTTCAAGTCAAACGTATCTATCTCACAATATCACAAAAATTAAGTTTCTCATCTTAGTCACACCTTCTTATTTTTATCTACTTTGTGATCAACATGAATGTCTATTTCCTTAACTGCTGAAATCTGTAATTGTGACATTAAGTTTTGCAGTATATGGATTTAACCATTCACATTTACTTAAACCTTGAATATCTTCGAAACTATTTCACGTGGATAGTCATGTCTGGTTTGAAACCATTCATATACATAGTTCATATCCAAGTGCATTGCTCTTTTGCATTGCATAATTATACACTTACCTTGTATCGTCTTTTCTTCTGTTGCATTCAGAAGTAATATTTAATTTGCTGTAAATGGGTTTAAGGGTTCATACTTACTTTTTAAACTCGACTCACAAAATAATTTTTTTCTGAGACAATTACATTTTGTGTAAATTAAATCTGTGACTTACAATGTATTAAATTATATGTTTGAGGAATATTGGAATAATTAGGAAAATTGAACCATAATACATACTGGAAAGGAAAACCATTTGTTCAAAATATGATATGTAAGGTTTACATTGGCACTAACATAGGATACCAAATCGTTTTTCGAGTGTTGAGAAAAAGTTATTACCGAATATTGCTTCTTACAACCTCTTGGAATATTTAAAACGTAAAAACAACTAAAATAGTACAAATATTAAACTCTAATATGATAGAATACTATTATAGTAACAAAAGTAAAATTATTTGAATCTTTCTCTGATTGTACTGTACATGTATTTACTGAACCTGATAATGAAACAAAAGTGTTAGCAGGTAAAATATATGACATTAACCCATGAAATCGGGACAAATTCAAGAACTCTTAACTTCATTACTAGGGATGAGGAATAAGATCAGCCATTCTAAAGAATATGTTTGACAATTTAATGCTGTATTTGAAATGTGTAATCTCTTCACTTATTCTTCTTCAGGCATTTGAGGACTTTTGCATCAATAGTGGACATTCATGAGTAGTGAACTTTCTGACATGTGCGCAGTAAGATTCTGTCATAGTTTAAAACAACAAGGGACAAAACAAAAACAGAACATACTTACAGCCTATTTTGAAAGAAGTACATCTCAGCTGTCTGCCAAGAATCAAGCTTTAATGCATTGAATAATGTAAGATTTACTTATATTATTTACGTTATAAACAAAGAAGTTTTAAAATTACTGACTTATATATTACGTTTGAAACATAATGATGTGCTCAAAGTAAATTAGAATGTTTTGTAAAGACACTAACATTTCGAAGCTACATATGGTCTCCAGCATCAGGGAATTTAGGGAAAGAGACAATCTATCTGTTGGATCTGCTATCTACAACTATTCCCCACTATTGAACGGAACGGATCCAACAGATATGTTGTCCCTGTCCCAAAACTGCCTCAGTATGGAGTCGATATGTAACGTCGAAATTAAATATCTTTATATTTTTAGCACGGTGAAAAAATCCCCGAATTTTGTTTCTGTCCCCAGATTCATCCCAGATTAAAAAATTTGTCTCTGGATATCCCCGGATTATCAGTGTTAATTATTACAATTTTATGAAAAGACTGTTTAATATTTTCGTGAGCGGGGTATTCATTCACAACTTAAAATATCAGTATCTATAGAATGTATTCCATATTATCTTCCTTCAGGAAGAGGATAATTTGAAGAGACAGTGCATTATTTTTCTTCAAATGTAAATGGATTTTAACTGGAAGAAGATAACATATATGATTAAACTTTTTGCTTGAAGAAAGGTATGACTTCAAATTAAATAGCAAAAAGGAATGAAGAAATTGCTACTCTTTGCTCAAAATTGAATGAAATTTTTAAACTTTTAATTTATAAAATAATTCCCTGTGCACAACTTCGATAATCGTTTCAACTATCTCCGTATCTTTCTGGAAGTAACGATTCAATGGAAAGAGTTTTTTTTTTTTTTTTTTTTTTTTTTTTTTTTTTTTTTTTTTTTTTTTTTTTTTTTTTTACGATGTGAATATACCAAAAATCCAGAATAAGTTTAGAAATTGTTCTAACCATGCTTGCTATAACCGACTTCAACATGGTCTGTTAAAAATTTGCGCAAAATTGAGATCCAGAGAAGACTTGCTTCGAAAAATTCACTCTTCTAAAAGAGTACTAGTAGATTAAATATTACTTAATTAGAATGAATATTTTTAATGTGTAAATACAGTAGAATACCGAGCGGGCTAGCGGCGTGGTAGAGGTCTGGCCTTGCATTCGGGAGGTCCGGGGTTCGATCCCAGGGGCCGGCAATCCTAACTGAGGATTTTCATGGTTACCTCAGTTATTTAGAGGCAAATGCCGGGATTGTACCTCTTGAAAGTCCGGCCATGAACGGCGATTCTTCCCTTAATCCTTTCATACGTGTGAGTGAATGCTGTGTAATGTCTTAAATGTTTGTGTTGTATCGGAGGTGGCCCTGGCTTTGAGCTGATCCCTCATCCGGGGAGGCCCTCCATGTCCTTGTGTGGTCAAAAAGTATGTATGTGATCCTATAGATTAATTCCTCTCCCGACAGGTCGCGGCCCTGTAAGGCCCGTGTGACGTAGGCCGTATAAAAGGGAGAGGTTAAACGAAGGGGAAGAAAGATAAAATACAGTAGATTGATTCTTTTAATTCTTCAGAGTATATGAAAACAGTGTAAGTAAATTATAAAGTAACAGAAATGTTAAAAAGTAATTTTTTCGTATGTTGCTATTCCCTGAAAATTGTGGAAGATATCTGGTAACTTTACTGTTAGAGAAACATGGTGAGAGTGTCAAATCATTCTTTATGTCCTCAAATTCTTGAAGTCGTAATGATTTCATATGTGGAATTCCAATTGTCTTGTGTGCTAGTTTATAAATGAGAGGTTTAGACTCTGCTTTGAAAATTTTTAAAAACCTCAAAGCAAAAGAATAAATTAAGGTTTCAGAACCATAGTGGGCCAAGCGCCATTTATTAAAAACGGAGAAAGCAACGGTTAAAGTTAAGTGAATAAAATAGTTTAATGAAGATTGATAACATTTAGTTTTAATGTACATACTTTATATTACTTGGTATATGTTTCATGGAATTATGGTATTTACTTAATGTTAATTTTTGTTTTCTCAGTTTTTAATGTATGCCGCTTGGCCGAATATGGCTCTGAACCCTTCAAATGTAACACAAAAAGATTAGAACTAAATGTCCCATGTACATTTGAAGAGTCCACTGCAAGAATGATGGATGTCACTTTCTTGTCGAAAATGAACCAAGACCGTCAATGCATAACTTGAGACATATAGAATGTACATACAGAGTTATATGGCATTAACACTGATATTCATTGTCCAGTAATGATCGGAAAATCACAGTTACTGTAAGCTTTGAGCGCTAAGCATTTCAAACTTTCAATTGCTTCTCCTGCAAAATGTATCCCAAATGACATCCATCGTTCTTGCAGTGGACTCTTCATTTATTTGTGAAAGGAATTAGGAACTTTATTACATTTGACACCTAAAGCATTGAAATAGACACGTTATTCTGTTTAATAAAACATTTTATTATTATTTTAAAAAATACAACATTTCAATATACCAAAAAGTCAGTATTTAATATCAATATTATTCCGATATACAATGTTTATATTCTCTATTGGTCACATCTTGATAAATCTACACCACATGGATTGGGAGGATAAGGTAGTGAACAGAACAAAAGACGTAACCACGGTGATGCGATTTTGAAGATAAAGACACCTTTGGACTTAAACGATAAACACGATAAATATTGATATGGTAACGCCAAAGAAATAGCTCGACAGTTATAAGAAAGTATTAACGATTAATATCTTCGGTAGCACAAAATGTTTATTTTATTTTGTGGCACAATAGTTCATACTCGCTCATTAACACAATCATACGTCATACAAACATTCTTATCAAGCGAATGGAGTATTATAAATTGGTCAAATTTAAGGGAGATAAAAGTTGTTTCCAGTTAAATTCTCAGCCGAATTTCAATGTAGGGTTTATTTTTATATTCCAGTTGTATTTAATATTGCAATTATAACAAAACAATGCTCTTAGTTATAGTCCTGTCGCTCTTATTTTCGGCAGCCAATCACGTTGCAGGTCGACTACATTTCAACGTATGTGTCTTGTGATGACGTTATGCACTTCCTAAGGCTCGATAAATACTTAATACAGAACTTCTGTTCTTGCTTTCTTTTTGGTTCGTATTAGTCTACTGTATGTTTATGGCAAATTTTGACAACAATAAAAGCAATTTCTTATATCACTCTAGCAGCCGATGTTCACTTTTTATACATTCAAGTACTATTACGTCACTTGTGAAATCCAAATATGCTTGGTTAACGATTCAATAACCAGTGGCCCGTTAAATTCCTCTTCTGCAACCCGACAATCCACTAACTTTAAAGATCCACTGACTAATGGAGGAATACATTATTTATAGGTCTATTTTCTTGCAACCTAGCATAAGAATTATAAACAAGCCGAATTTCTCTAAATTGCAATTAACTAATTAAATTCAAAATTTCGAGTTCATGTTTTTGAATAGTGGCGCTTAAAATCGGTAAATTTAAATACGATCCTAATAATAATAATAATAATAATAATAATAATAATAATAATAATAATAATAATAATAATAATAATAAGAGTTAACCTCTCTTATGGAGAAATTTGGTTTTCATGGAAATTATCATGTCATGTATGTTTGCGATAAATTAAAGACAGGAAAGGAAATTTAAAATGATGGTTCTGTATAGCCAATCTCGTTTGAAACTCTTCCTAATGGACTGTAAAATTGAAATTATCTCAAACTTACATGAAATAGAAAGTGAAACAACAGTTACGAAACGTACACTACCTACATTAATTTGTATAATTATTCCCAAACAATGTGTTTGTATACATCATAAGTTGAAATCATACACACACTCTGCAGTACGATAAAAGAGATAATCTTTAAAGTGGTAGGGTTCCTTTAAACCAATCGCTTACACTTCACATTCACTCAATTTTCAGGCATACTTAGCTTCAGTAAAAACAAGATTATATGATAAACAATCATATCGTGTGTACGGTGTCAGTTCGGTGCCTTCTGCATATAAGTTTATCAACACAAGTTGTAGAATTCTTCAGGAAGAACATCTAAATGATAAAACTGTTACAATTCTCACATATCAAAATGTGTTTAAATTGTACATCCGTAAAGTTCTTTAGGCCCGAAAATCAAAAGAATCTGACATAAAATGAAACGGACGCGGCATTCCAGTCCTCCTACTAGGACTAATTTATTATACACAATAATTCGGATGACAAAATTGAGTCCTCAGACACTCCATATAACGTCACGAACGGTGTTTGATTTCTTCAACACTGAAATCAGAAAATCACCACATTAAGACTTATTAAAAGTAGTTCATAGCTCTTTTATTTTGGTGGGTAAGTTGGGTAATCATTTTTTTTCTATATTAATGTTTTGTTGGTTTATTTGTTGGTTGCTTTTTTAGTTGTTTAACTGATTGGTTGATTTAATTCTTGGTTATCTATTTAAACAATGTTATTGGTTTCATTAGTTATTTGGTTCGTTATTTGATTTGTTGATTTATTTGGTTGATCGCAAATTATTTTATTTTCATTTGAACACTGTGTGGCTATAGCTTTTACGTGTATACGCTATAAATTTCCTCGATTGAAATAAATTGTTTCATTTAAAACTGACGTATATATGTTTTTTTTTTCTTTGCAGAATGAATGTTATTCAGCACTTCTATTACAATTCTTTTGTTTCTCCTACTTATATTTGAAGAGATTTGTTTATCTTTTGAGAAACCCTCAAATACGAATGTTACCACATTAGGAAGCAAACATGTTCTTTTTGAGTTAATGCTAAAATCAGCTTCATTGAAATGTATGACGCGAATTTTCATTGTAGTTGATTTGTTCCCTCGGCGTGAAGGACTAAACACCACTTCTTCCTTAATCCATCATCTGTGGTCAGACCGTAGTTGAGAGTGGACGTGTTTTCTTGTGCTGCTCCCAGTATTCCAGCGAAATCTTTTACAATGGGGGGACCAAAAAATAACCGTAAAGTGGAAAGTGAAAGTGGAAATGAAGTGAGTGGGGACAGCAAAGTAATATCTACTCTAAAACAAATGTTTGATGCATTACAGCAATCAGTTCAGTTCATGTCAAACAAGTTTGATGCATTTAGCGAAGAGCTGTGTAAGACGAAAAAAGATCTGAAAACAACACAGGGGGAAGTGCGTGATCTAAAAAAGGAAAATGAACTCTTGTGGAAACAAGTAAATGAACTACAGCAGTACACGCGTAGGGACAATCTACTGGTGTTTGGGATTCCGGAAACTCCAGAAGAATCTGTTCCTATGATTGTCGAAAATATTTCGGAAGTCATCGGAGGACCGGAGCTTGTCGCTGACTTAAGCGTTGTACATAGGCTACCTGCAAAACCCGGCAAGACGAAGCCTATTGTCGTCAGGTTTAACAAAAGAATTAGTCGAGACACATGGCTCCAGAAATTCAAGTTAGAAGCGAGGAAACACCCAGAAGGCCCAGGAATTCCACTACAAAGGATCAACCCTTTGCTACCTGCTGGGAGGCTGACTGCTGGTGAACATTTGACAGTTGCTACCCGTGACCTACTAAATAGAACAAGAGAGGCAGCTAATCAGAAAGGGTACCGTTTTGTTTGGACGAGAGATTGTAAGGTATTTATTCGTAAGGATGAAACGAGCCCTGCTTATAAGATCAATTCTGTCCAAGACTTAATTACATTGTAATTGTCTTACTGTCTGGTTTTTGTTTCCTATTAAGGTTAATATTTCTCAACAATGGATTGTCTAATAAATGAGCTAAATTATTATTCCGCTAATAATAACACTCGAACAGCAGTTTTGGAAGACCTTGACTCTTGCAACAGTTACATTGGTAACAATTTACACGATTTTAAATTATTTCACTTAAATATACGCAGCTTAAATAAACATTTCCTGGAATTCTGTGCCACTATGCAAAATTTTAATAATCCTTTCGACTTCATTATATTGACGGAGGCTTGGTTAAATCATGACTCTGGTTATGATTTACCAGGTTATAAAAAGTTTGTCAACACGAATAAATATAATAAATGCGATAGTTTAGTTGTCTACAGCAAAAATAATATTGATATCACAATAGTACATGTAGATATCCCACAATGTAATTCTATTCATCTTAATTTTATATGTAATAATACTCCATTCTCCATTGTGGCGATATATAGATCCCCAAACAATTGTATAAATTAATTTTTAGACTATTTTGAACTATTTTTGTTTAATTCTAAAGACACAAGCAATCAAATCATTGTTGGAGACATTAACATACAAATTCTAGAAGACAAATTAGACAGTACTGGCAATAGGTACATGAATATCTTACACGAATATGGAGTTGTCAAATTTTTACACTCTATTACTCGGCCTGATTCTAAGTCTTGCCTTGATCACATATTTTTTAAAACAAAGAGTAACTGGAAATTTGTACCTGCTGTTTTCTGTAGTGCTATTACCGACCACTATGCAGTTATTGCATTATTCGAAATAGGAATTAAAAAACTCGAATACATCTCAGTATCCTCTCCATATAAAAAGAAACATAAATTACAATAAGCTAATTTCGCTTATAGAAAAAGAAAATTGGGATTCTGTGCTTAACTGTGAAAATTCTGAATTATGCTTTCAAGTATTCCAGAATTTAATATCTAGTTATATAGACATAAGTACAGATGTATCTTACCTTAAAGTATCTTGTAAATTAAGAAAAATAAAACCCTGGATCACCACAGGTATCATTAAGTCAATCCGTGTAAGAGACAAATTAGCCAGAAATATTAGAAGAGAATCTGATAATATAAATCTAATAAATTATTACAAAAATACAGAAATACCTTAACTCTTATTATAAGAAACATGAAAACTCAGTATTATCAATCTCAATTTCAGAAGTATCGAAATAATCCTAGGAAATTTTGGCAAACTATTAATGAAGCCACAGACGTAAATGTGAACCAAAATAGTATCATATCAGAGATTTTAAATGAAGAGGGAGAAATATTTAAAAACAAAAAAGACATAGCTAATGAATTTAATAAATATTTCTCAAAAGTAGGACATAGCATTGCAACAAATCGGTATTTAACACGGAAAATTATTGCAGTGACCAAAATAAGCACGCATCTTCCTCCATGTTTTTTATCACCAGTAACCGAAGAAGAAATTTATAATATTGTTAAATCCTTAAAAAATAATGTCTCACCGGGAATCGACAAAATCACAAATAACACATTAAAGATTATCATTAAACATATATTAAAACCGCTTGTTTATGTGTTCAATCTATGTCTCACCCAAGGAGTTTTCCCAGAATCTCTGAAAAATGCTGTAGTTGTACCGGTCCATAAGTCAGGGGAAAGAAAAAGTCTGAATAACTATAGACCTATATCCTTGCTCTCTAGCTTCTCAAAGATATTAGAAAAATGTTTAAAGAACAGATTAGTAAATTACTTAGAGAAAAATGAAATTCTGTCCAAACATCAGTATGGCCTCAGAAATAAATTATCTACGGATGACGCAATTATTGAAGTCACTGGTAAAATTATGCAGGAGTTGGATAACGGCTCTAAATGTTTAGGGATTTTCTTAGATTTAAGGAAAGCTTTTGACACGGTTAACCATCGTTTACTTCTGGACAAATTATTTGATATAGGAGTCAGGAGTATTGCGCATAAGTTATTTCAATCATACTTAAACAAAAGAACTCAGGTAACCAAAATTGATGATAATATCAGTGAAAATGTAAATATTGATATAGGTGTCCCTCAGGGAACAATTTTAGGTCCTATTCTATTTTTAATATATATTAATGATTTATTAAATATTGATTTGAAAGTACATAATGGCTCCTGTTATTCTTACGCTGATGATACGGTGGTGATTTTCAGTGGTTTAACTTGGGAGGACACTTATAAACATGCCAATGTAGGTATAAATTTGATCAAAAACTGGCTTGATGAAAATTTGCTATCTCTAAATATAATTAAAACTACTTTGGTGCCATTTTCTTTAACAGTCTCTGGATTGAACAAATTGAAATCACTTTCTCATTTAAAATTAATAATCCACAACTCATTTTGTAAACTCTCTACAACCTGTAAATGCCCTTGCCTGAAAGAATCTGTAGATGTGAAATACCTGGGAATTATTGTTGATCAGCACTTGAAATGGGATAGACAAATCACCTTTTTATGTAACAGGATACGTAAAACAATTTACAAATTTGTAAACCTTCGCCATTACTTGCCTACTCATGTATTACGTTTGGTTTATTTGGCTATAGTTGAATCTGTTATCCAATATGGTATAACTGGATGGGGAGGCATTACAAAAACTGCTCTTTTTCCTCTAATTATGTTGCAAAAACGTATAATCAAAATTTGTTTGAAAAAGCGACTGGATTATCCAACAAATTTGATCCATTCCGAATTGACCAAATTTATAAATACTCTTTAATGAAATTCTATCATAAAAATAGAATTAAATTTGTAGCTCAGCCACATGCTCATAATATAAGACGAAATGAAATTCTTAAATTAGTTATACCTAAATATTTCACATCTGCTGCTTTACTACACAGTACAAATTATGGTCCACGTCTATATAATTCGATAATAAAATTTCATCCAGAATTGACTACTTTAAGCAATGAAATTTTCAGATCCAGAATTAAAAAATTCATATGACAGACTTCCCTGTATTATGTACCATGTATTGTAAAACAAGTTTATTTCTATCCTAAGCGTATTTTTCAATTTTATCTTGGTTACTATATCAACATGATCTGCACTAACTATACTACTAATAATAATTTAATATTAACACATCAATCTCAACATCGTTTCTTTTTACAGTTAGTTATTACTATTATTATTATTTACTAATTTTATTATCATCTTTATGTGAGCTTTTTTATTAAGTATTTTGTCTACAAATTATGTATATCTATGTAACGGAACTGTCCCCGAACACGAGCTTTGTTCTTTCTGGGTATTTTAATGTAACTGTAACGTTTTTATGTATATGTTATTATTAAATAAAATCTAAATCTAAAAAAAAAAAAAACTAATCACATCCTTTGCTGTCGTTCTATTTACAGAACGACACATAGAAATAAATCATCTCTAGTCAAACAAATTTGAGATTAAATTCTTAAATTAATTTAATGTATTGTAATTTCACTTAATTATAACGTCTAATTAAAAATATACTTATACACAAGAAAATGCTACAGCATTCACTACTACTACGCATTACAGATTAATCAGTATGACTATTAGACATTTTTTCACCAGTGCAACAAAAATCGCGTAATTGTATTTCTCATTCATTGTGACTAGTTTCCTTTCATTTAGTGATATTCTTAACTCTTCTACATTTCTATCACATTAAAAAAGAGTAAAATTTAAGCCTGCTTGAAAATGCTTAATTGAGGCGTTGGGCCAAATAACGGTCTATGTTACACTTTTTCAAAATCGAATTTTTAATTGACTTATGCTCTGTATAGTCTTATACAGCTGTCACAAAAATTGTTTTTCAATATCCTTATCAGAGGCGCTACTACACGAGTTACAACCATGAATTTCTTGGTTGGAACAGCGGTCTATGTCACTAGTCACTTCTAGCGTATCCAGTTGTTTACATCGTATCCGGAGTTATTGCAAGGGAGTTTCTTCTCTTTATAGAATACTGGGTACTTGAACTCTGTGTACCAGATTTCGGGTGATTTATTGCGTAAAATGAACGACTGTAAGACAGTGACGATTTTACAGTAGATATTGATCGGCTAAATAAATCTAGAAAAAAATGATCCAGACAAGACAGTGGTCTTGAGTATACAACAAAAAAGACGAAGTCGCAAGTTAGTGCGAAATATCCCCCAAATAATGTAGGCCAAGTTCCTGTCTGTTATTTTTGCAGTATTTTATTAGTTGCATTTTTATTTACACTTTACCTAGTATTAGTTGGTCTACGTTATGTTTTTCCACTATAGTTTATCTTAGAATTTAAGCAAGGTATTTCGTTTCAGAAACAAATTTGTGAAAATTCTTGTAAGGAGATGTGCTCATAGCTTACTCTCGATGTCAGAAAGGAGCTGCTTACAGTCAGCATTTAAAAACTGATGGTCATTGTCTCCATTATTAGTCAAATTTATGCTTAACAGATAAGCCATCTCTTGGGATGGATACTGAATATTTGTGACAGGGGTTCAAATTCCATCCCCCAACAATTTCTTAACTGTAATATATTATTTTCTTTATTTATTTGGTATTGTTACAACTTTCATTAATTAATTTAATGGTGTCCCTACATCTCAATACTGTAGTCATTTTTTATAATAGTGTTATTATTTGATCAATATTGTACATTTATTCATAATATGACATTGAGTGTAACTTTAAATTGTTACATGGTGTTAATTCATATGAATATATAGCATTTAAAAATAATGTCACAATCATTTAGTTCATAATTTAACCTTTTTATTGATTTTGTATATTTCATAATATTCTGATTATATAAAACTACTTATTGTCTGTATTCCCCAGTAGCATTTCTGTTGAGATAAAAATGTTGCAAACTTCTATGATGTAAAATATGACTTTGAATAACATATAATCGTATACTTCACTGAGTGTAAAAAAAATGTTGATGATATAACGGTCTATGTTGTCCGTCCGATAGTAAATTTATGGTCCTCCTTCACAGTTAGCAGATTGTAACATGGACCATTATTCGGCCCAACGCTTCAATTATTATTTCAGAAAAAATGTAAGATAATGCTCTAATTTATTACAGTATCTTATTATAATAATAGGTGAAAATGGTCTAGTGCGCATGCAAAATGTGTTAAATTTAATTATATATTTAAACGATGTTTTCTGAATGAAATCAAGTATAGGAAAAATAGTGCCTCAGTTTACATGGAATATCATTTCATATCAAGAATTATAGCAATTTATTTTAATTTAAATGAGAAATAGAATTTCGGAAATGGCATCCATTAGCCATAAAAATATTGTACTAAGAATTTAATAAGCAACGGTCAGTCCCTTAAATGCCGCAAATGTCAATGTCTTTCAATTTTTCTCTTATGATTCTCTAGCACGAAACACTGCTCCTAGCGGCGAAATTGGCTTTACGAGGGAACCAGTTACGAGCTGATTTTAAGCTTGTATACACTCCGGCTTGTATATAGCACTACGCAAGCAGTGGTTAGAACTCAAGGTAGCCATCTTGAACACTATCTATAGAATTATCCTGATAATTGAAATAAAAGTCATTATTTAAAATTTATGACAATAAATGTACTGTAATCTCATTTTTCATATTTTAAGTTAACTTTGGGCTTTTAAAATCTGACTTCTAATGCTTTATTACTCCTTTGATGGTAATATCGTTGTAAATTCGAGTTAAAATATGTATTGAGACTTGTATTGTTTTAAAATTACTTAATAACGCCTACAATCTTGAAATTTAGAATCAAACAAGTTCGTCGTCATAGCTGCAGTATTTCAAATGTTTGTTAAAAAACTTATTTTTGTAATAATCTAAATAAAATAATTCTCTTCTTTAAATGTTTCATGCTCATATATCCTGTATATCACAGTAGAATGTTTGCAAACGTCATCATAATCATCATCACACAACATCATTCGAATATTATTATTATTATTATTATTATTATTATTATTATTATTATTATTATTATTATTATTATCATTATTATTCCGTGCAGTGATCTTGCGTAGGCGTTATCCTTTTCCTTTCCAATAATACTTTGGGCAGTTATTTATTTCTGGCAGCATTACAAATAGAGTTATAAAATCGATTCCACTGGCGAATGTTACGTAGAAATAATACTTTTTTGAGGTCAATTCTATTCTTTCCTTCAATTTTTGTCTGCAGTACAAGCCGTCTGAAACTGTACCTTATCTCCTCTAAATATTTGTATGTTCAAGATAAGATATTATCCTTTTTTCTTTGCTAATGTTCATTTTTATGCTCCTTTCTTCTGAGTAGGCCTACACTTTCATTGCTAACTCCATCCATGATATTACAAGTATCCGACATAGATTGTACAGCTCAAATATCTCAACTTCATTTATAGATAGATATGTAAAAATGCAATCAGCATTAAAAACTCAGCAATAGTCATTTGTTCAGCATCAAGAAAAATTATCGTGTTCTTCAACAGCAAAAACACAAGTTAAGAAACATTTCCATTCCATATAGATTGGACATGAATATATATGTATATGTTATGTGTGTGTATATATATATATATCTTATAACTTATATATATATATATATATATATATATATATATATATATATATATATATATACACACACACGCACATATACAAGGTGGGCCAGTCAAACGGAAAGATTTCAAAGCGCAGAAAAAGAATGAAAAGTTACTATTATATCAATTTAACGAGTGGAAATGACAAGTACATGAATAACCATTAGGTATGCAACAAGAAAAAAAAAATTTCTTAAAAACTACGCCAGCCAAGTGACCTCCATTGAAACTCACACATTCTTCGTGTCTGGCCACGAACTGTTGCATAACCCTTCTCAGCATATTGACAGGTATCAGAGCGACCTCTTCTCGTAGGGTAAACATTGGTAATTTCGTGGCAGTGGTTATTTCGTGATACTTTTTCTTTGCTCTTTTGTGAACTAACCAATGGTGTTACGAGATCCAAATTTCCGCCAAGGGATTGCATATGTTGTCCAGTTTCCAGAAACATACAGCTAAGCTTTGTGTGACTATTGTAGTTGCTTCAGTGAGCTTTTATGTTTGGAGAGAGCAAGTTTGCGTCGACTTCTCAGGCATACAAGGATGTTTGTAATTACATTACAGGCTTATTACTAAAGGTAAGCATATGATATTTGGTACAAAGATTTATTGTATCTTCATGAAATTTTAGGAAATGTTTTTGGAATTTTAGATGCATCTGTAGTCGCCATATAGGCTTAGCTTTACTGATAGAAATCTTAGCTGTTTGAGGCGAAATTTTGTTGAGCATTGTTACAATTTTTAAAATAGTATAAAATGTATTACAATAGGAATTTTAGAAATCTGAAGACAAGATGTGATAACAAAAAAGAAAACGGAGACGCAATGGGTTCAGTGTAGCTTCTGTTTGATTTGTTATCATGCTAAGTGTCAATGATAAGTGCTAGATGACTTACTTGCAAGAATTGTGACAGAAGATGAAACATGGCTCCACCATTTTGGACCGGAGACAGAGGCAGACAATGGAGTGGCATCATGCAAATTCACCAAAGAAATAGAAATTCAAAAGTACACCTTCGGCAGGAAACGTTATGGCTACTGTGTTTTTCGATTCAGAAGGATTCTTGCTTGTGGACATCATGCCACATGGAACCACCATTAATTGTGACGGGTATGTTGCAACTCTCAAGAAACTTCAAGTTCGACTGAGTCGTGTTCGACGACATCGGGAGAAGCAGGATGTTCTGCTATTGCACGACAACGCACAGCCATATGTCAATCACAAGACCACAGACCAGATCAGAAAATTCGGATAGAGAACACTGAAACATCCGCCTTACAGTCCTGAACTGGCGATTACCATCTCTTTGGTAAACTGAAGGATCCCTTCGCGGAACGAGGTTAGAAGATGACTCCCTTGTGCACGCTGCTAAAGAGCTGGTCTACAGGCCCTCGTTCCTAGGTTACGCAAGACAGTTGAAAGGGACAGGGATTATGTGGAAAAGTGACATTTTGTTCCTTAAGGACGCATCTACATTCTGTGAAAATAGCAAAGCTGGAGGATAAAAACATAATTTTAAACAAACGTTATGCATTACTTTTGGAGTTACCCTAGTAATATAGGCTATAGTAAAGTCCATAATAAAAGTGTTCACCCTTTGAGGGCAAAGAAGATCCCTTTTCAATTTCAATTTTTACTTTGATTTCATTCTTATTATGTGTTGATATGTATTTCTATGTTTTCTTGCTATCAATATTAGACGGAATTACTATGTTTGAAGTCTTGTAACAATAAATGAGAATTTCATTTGACTTTAATGAATTTTTCCACAATTCTTCTACCTCTCACGAAATTATCAATGCAATATCACGAAATTACCAAGGTTATCACGAAATAACCAACCTTTCAGCTTAAGTTATAAAAGTAGTTTTTGGCACATATTCAAGAACGTATCCAATCTTTTATGTCTCCAGATTTGTACAGCAAATTATCGTCTTTTAGATGAAAAAATCGGAATAAGGATATATTTACAAATTTGCATTTTAAATTAGTTTTCATGAAATTATCACGAAATTACCAATGTTTACCCTATACGTTGTTTTAAGGCTGAAATTGTTCTGGATGGATTGCCTCTAAACACCTTCGTTTTGAGGTGTCACCATAGGAAGAAATCACATACTGTTAAATCAGGTGACCTAGGCGGCCAAGCGATATCCCTTTTCCGAGAAATGCCGCGACCCTAGAACAGAGCATTCACAGCAGCGGTGTGGCTTGTTTCTCCGTCCTGTTGAAACAGTGTGTTTTCATTCACTGGAAAATAGGCGAGTTGTGGTGTAAAAAAGTTCTGTATCATTTCAACATATTGCACTGAATTAACAGTCACTTCATTTCCGGCCTTATATCTCACGTTATGAAGATAATATGTTTTAAGTGCGTAGCTGCGTTGTTCCCCAGTCCAACGCTCCATTGAATTCAATTAATTGCAGTTTGCAGTAACGATGAGCAACATTTAACAAAACATGGTAGAGACAAACAACATGGTTACTAGGGAACGCGGAGATAGTGACGTTACACCCTAAGGTGTCATAAATTGTAAAGTAAGTAGGTAGAGAAGAGATGGTCACATTCATTCTTACCCACTCCATATGAACAGTATAATCCCATCAAATCTTTCCGTTTGACTGGCCCACCTTGTATTACGAGTATATATTCTATGAGACTATTTACACGCATCAGCTAGGTTTAACTGGGAAAGCTACTGCATAGAAATTCAAATAATTTGTTCACATTCGTATGAAGATAGAAAGAAAATTTTACACTTCAAAGAGATGTATTGAAATTAATTTTACGAATTATATAGAAAACAACTTGTCAGTAATGCCCTCATTTACTAGGACACCCACCTGCGTGTCGAAGGACGTGATCAGATTTCAGGTGATGTTGACACTAACGCGAGTAAACAAAAGATAACGAGTAGATGTCTGCAGTGGATGTAACCCGCTACACTTCCTGAAAAGAAAGAAACAATTACAATTGTTGCGACGGTGTATTTCGAGAGAAAACAATACTTATCATTTCTAATAGCCTAGATCATATATGTAACAGATTGCTCTATGTTAAAATCGGCAGCAATTTGAAGAGAACAACGCCAGGATCGCCACCCGTCCGCCGTAAACGAACACGAGATGGCAGTACAGTCGCTAATGCAATTCAAATTGGAGTTATGATGTAACTACTTACGTAACAACTAGATGGCAGCATAGTAAACCTGGCAAGTTGTTACAGTCGCTAATGCAATTCAAATTGGAGTTATGATGTAACTACTTAATATGTAACAACTAGATGGCAGCATAGTAAACCTGACAAGTTGTTACAGTTGCTAATGCAATTAAAATTGGAGTTATGATGTAACTACTTAATATGTAACAACTAGATGGCATCATAGTAAACCTGAAAAGTTGTTACCGTCAAAGCCTATAAGGCCGAGCAATCTGGATATATTTGATCTAGGCTCATAGTTACATAACTTTGGCTTGTTACATGTCACATAAGTATAAGCTTGTAATCATTAAGGACCTAATCTGAAGGCTCAATTGCAAATGAGAGTCTACTATTTCAAATAGTTAACGGCATAATGGAATGGTATGATGATAATGGAGCGTAAGATAAAATCTATCAACAATAACTTTATCGTTGCGCCATCAATCAGAATAGTCTTATTTCCTGTAAGTATGGTTGAAAAGAGTCTGAGAGTAATAATATGTAAAGCAAAATTGTTCTTAAGTTAATATTTTTTTTTAATCTTGAAAATCTTGCATTAATTTTGAAATTAAAAATTAAAGCTTGAAAGCAGTATCCATGACTACGCCTCCCAAGAAAAGCTAAAAGTAAGTTTTAGGCATCGTGAACAACGATGAAAGAGTAATGGAACGGAGAAAAATTCTCTCCGGCGCCGGGATTTGAACTCGGGTTTTCAGCTCTACGTGCTGATGCTTTATCCACTAAGCCACACCAGATACCCACCCCGGCATCGGACAGAATCGTCTCAGATTAAGTTCCAACTCTTGGGTTCCCTCTAGTGGCCGCCCTCTGCACTACGTCATAGATGTCTATGAACGTAGGACTGAAGTCCACACATGTGCTGAGGTGCACTCGTTATGAGTGATTTAAGACGGCGCTTATTCCGTCGGATCCCGACCAACTAGTCACTCGTAACGAGTGCACCTCAGCACATGTGTGGACTTCAGTCCTACGTTCATAGACATCTATGACGTAGTGCAGAGGGCGGCCACTAGAGGGAACCCAAGAGTTGGAACTTAATCTGAGACGATTCTGTCCGACGCCGGGGTGGGTATCCGGTGTGGCTTAGTGGATAAAGCATCAGCACGTAGAGCTGAAAACCCGGGTTCAAATCCCGGCGCCGGAGAGAGTTTTTCTCCGTTCCATTACTCTTTCATCATATGATGACGCAGAATATCTGCATGGAAATATCATATGTACTTCGGTACATTAAAATTATATATATATATATATATATATATATATATATATATATATATATATATATATATATATATTGAACAACGCTGTTACAGCTAACGTAGACAATAAATGTACTTTTTATGAAATGCATTCGGAAAATTGCGACCACAAAGTGTACTTATGGATCACGTTAATGAAATAATAAAAGCGAAAAATAAAATGAGTGTACAACAGAAGTCATTATTGAATAATTTCAAGGGAAAAATTGTTCCGGGGCCGGGTATCTATTCCGGGACCCTTCGCTTAGCGCACAAATGCTCTACCGACTGATATACCCCAGGAACCGTACACGACACCGTCACAATTCTTTCCTTTATATCCACACAAATCAAATGGGCTGACAAGACGTCAGAAATCCAATTTTGAATGCAGAAGTCATTATCTGGAAGTACAATATGTTGAGGTAAACATTTGTATCAAAAATTGATAATGGTGACTTAAAGTTCAGAAATGTTACAAGACTATAAATTCTATAGTAATTCACATATAGGGGATGTTAACTTTTCTTGTTTTAAGTGGATTGGTTATGTGCAAAGAATTTTTAAAAATCTTTAAAATATATCAGTACCTGAAAAGGAGAAACCAGATGGGAATTAATGAAAGAGCTGAACGGAGTAGAAATGGCTGGATGATGTCGAAAGGCATATTAAGAGCTTGAGTATTGGAGGTTTGTGAAGACGAGTACTCCATAGTAAAGTTTAGGCTTCAATTGCTTGGCAAACCCTGGTCCTTCAAGGACCGTAGCGTCTCATGAAGAACAATAATAGAAGAAACAAAATATAACAGTATCTTCGATGGAAAGAGTAAGAGTTTGCTACTAGCAACCAAATTGAGAGAAGACGGAGAAAACCCAGAAGAATTTGAAAGGAAGCTGGAGACCGGAAGTTATCAATCCTCATAACGTAATTGTGTATTGTAGATTGTAAATTGTTTATGTGAATTCCATTTCTCGTACTGGGAAACTATAAGCAATATTCATTACGCCTAATATACAGCACTTTCATTTCAAAACTTCCCAGTCTAAATAACGAATTATTTAAATTGAATTCAATTAAACAAAAAAACACGTCAATTCAGATATTAAAGAGGAAGACTGAAACGAGGTTTAATTGCATTTTAAATTCCACCCCCATCCCCAGCCTTCCCCACTTTGAAATTTCAAACGGTACTCCTATATTTTTATACTTAAATATGAAAGAGCATTCAATTGTTTATATACCTCATTCATTTGTTTTAGCAGCTTTTGTTTTCTATCGTCGCCTGGCAACCTGGATTGTTCTTATTGTTGGTTATAGCTGAAGAGAATAGAGCTACAAAAACTTATTGAGCATTTCATGTAATTATTGTGTTTGTGTATTAAATTATTTTTAAATGATGTATACTCTTCAAGAAAGAACATAAATCATCCTTATTGGTTAAATTTAGTGAATTATACAAAGTAAGCTGTGTTTTCATCCTATAATCAATTGATAATAACAAAAATAGAAGTTTCCAGGCGACGATAGAAAATAAAAGATGCGAAAACAAATGAATGAGATATATAAACAATTAAATGTTCTTTCATATTTAAGTATAAAAATATAGGGGTGCCATTTGAAATTTCAAAGTGGTGGTGGCTGGGAGTTGGGAGGTGAAAATATATAAAATGCAATTAAGCCTGATTTCAGACTTCCTCCTCCATATCTAAATTGATGTGTTTTTTGTTTAAATTGAATTCAATTTAAATAAATAGTTATTTAAACTGGAAAGCCCTGTAGAATGATAGATGAGAAAGTAGCAGAACCTATACTTGACAAGATAAACTGTTAGTACTTTTCTCCTGAAACTCATTTATTACAGCTATAAGCCTATATTCTCAAGTTACAGAAATCTGCGACCTGGAACCTTAATTTTCATAAATGTGCGACCTGGAACCTAAATTTTCATAAATCTGCGACCTGGAACCTCAATTTTCATCACTTTCCGTAAGTATTTATGCCAATGATTTTACCGTCCTAAAGAACTCACCATTCTGAACGAGGTTTCAACGATTCAGCATCTTAAAAATGTCTTAAGATAAATTACTCAGTAATGTTATATCAGGAAAATTAACACACCGAAGTATATTAAATAGTTTCCTAATTGTCTAGACATACATTTTGATCTGGAGGCAATAATAGATAACTAAGCTTCGTAGATCGTACTACGGGGAGAAGCACCAAGGATCCTTCCTGCACGCAGACGGGTAACATATGCAACCAGCGCTGTTATCAGTCGTAGAGCTTCTTAATAGCAGTTTAATGACGTGTGACGTAACGACTCTGCAGAATGTTCTGTAATTGTCACTTTCTGGGCCAGCTTCGCGAGTTACTGGGTATAATTAGCGGGTTTCATGCCCTCCCTGCATTTTAATGGCACCTACATGAACTACGGCGACATAGTTACACCATCCTACCGCAGCTACAGTTTAGCAAAGAACACAGACTTTCAGTCAATCAGTGAACCAGCTAGAAACCCAGTTAGTCAGGCAATCAGTAAGTGAGTTTGTCAGTAAGTCCGACAGTCAGAAAGGTAGCAGAAATGCAGACAGACAGACAGCCAGCCAGTGAGTTAGACGATCGATCGAAGTGTCAGCCAATTAGTCAGTCGTATACTCTTCCACTTTATTATTGATTTGTTCATATATTCAGTCTTTCTGTCAGTCGATTAGTATGTCTGTCGGTTAGTGGTTAATTCGTACATTACCCATTATAATCTTCCTTTCATCTATCTATTTCTTCAGCAGGTGTGACCATCGATTAATTAGTACATCAGTCATAGTTATTTATTCAAAATTCATTCATTCAGGTGCCTCGTTAGGCCTGGTCCACAGTAAATCGTGAACGGAAATGACAACGAGAACGGAAAAATGGTTAAAGTACATAGGGTAAACTAGGGTCTGTTGGACAGTCGGGCATGTTGGACACTTTGTACTTTAACGTGTTACCTCGCCACTTGTGGGCACCACATTCTGCTAGAAGTCAATGACGGAAGTAGCCCTACTCGTGACTACTTCCGTCATTGACTTCTAGCAGAATGTGGTGCCCACAAGTGGCGAGGTAACACGTTAAAGTACAAAGTGTCCAACATGCCCGACTGTCCAACAGACCCTAGTTTACCCTACATTTAAATGTAAGCATTCACAATTAACGAGAAGCTTGTCGGAGCCCGGCAATGGCGACGTGACAGTTGGCCAAGTTTTAACTTTGCCATTCTCGTTTCCGATCACAGCCTACTAGATTCTTTCGGTTTTCATCAATAAGCTGTTTGTTCTTCGTATAATTTGTAGCAAGGAGGCCGTGAAACAATTTCTTCGTCATGCATTGTTTCTAACTAATTTACTCGTAGAAATGCAGTAGAATCACTTTCAATATATGCCACGTGTATATGTGACCAGATTACCACGTGAATTGAATTCTTAAATATTCTTGGTCATAAATTTCGAAATTGGTTAACCTGTCATTATGAGAGAATGCCATTATCAATTATACACAAATAATATCAGAATATGTAATATTGACTTTACATATTGTTAATGACATGCATATTGGTATGCATAGTAGGGTGGAGCGAATCTATAGACAAAATTGTTTTTATCTGTCTTCTACAGTAAATGTAATAGTTGCAAATGTCTGTCTTTTCACTTAACTTAGGAATGTGAAAAGTAAAGAGTTTCTATATTTAATTTTTGAGGTGCCGCAAGGGCTTTGAAGTTTCTTAAAATTATAATTTTTTTGCCTTGTTCTATATATTTTTTTTATTTTGTTTTTCATTATACACCTAGTGAATTGCTGTAAAATGGCATATTTAAACTTTATTTTGACGTCTCTAAATTGGGATTGCAATACACAATATTTTTATATGTTGATCATGGTAAGCACGAATCAGTTGTAATATTCTTGTATGACCGACTGTTAGAATAGATGTCTTTACCAAGATTTCCTTAGTTTTGATAGCTACTTTTTCTGAAATCTCTCTAACAGTAGGTTCTTTTAATTTGAAGTCAAGTTTTAATTCATTTTTTACTCATAGACAATATTTCATTACGTCATGATAAGTTGGTAATTGTGATGGGTTCAGACCCTCCGTCATTCCGAATACAGGGCAGATCAGATTTTTTGTCTTATTAGAGACATTGTTCTGATTTAAATACCCTGCAACATAAGAAGAATAAATTTCATTAATTATAGGTATCATACCTAAGAGTTTTGTGATTATGCCTAATTTACTTGTAAATTCAAGTTTCTGTGACTCTTCAGGATGAAATAAAAGGGGACCAGAAATATGCAGAGTCTTTTAACATGCGTTTTTGAACATTTTTCTGGCATCCTGTTCAAATTAAACCACAGGAGAATGTTCTCTCGCTAAAAAAAATCGAACATCCAAATTTTGTGAAAATTCCAAAATATGGTGCTCATGGGGTACCTCTAAATATTAAGGTAGAGAAAAAAATATTTTGCATTGTTCTTTATTATATCACCCCACAACGTTTCCCTGGTATTACATTTTGATACCGCAAACTTCATACTTTCACTTCACCCTAATGCACAGTTGTTTCCGTTGAATAAAAAAATTCACGTTCACGTCCTCCGCTTTCCATTGTCGTTCTGGTTCACGTTCCCGGTTTATTCTGGACCAGGCTTTAGTTCTGTAAGTTACTGATCTTGTATTTTATCTCTGCCGCTGTTTAACGTCACAGTTTAAAGTTAGAGAGGAAGAGAGATAGCAAAAATTTGTGCTAATCTGTAAGAAAAATATGTAGAACGTGAAGTTACTCAAAGAAAATCTACCACGAAATGTACCAAATATTATTCTTGGAATTCTACGTGGTACTGTAGAAGCTTAGAGACTAACGAGATACTTCTATGTAGAGATCCAGAGGAACAGGGGAAGTAATAAATTTCAGACGTCGTGTTGTGAAGTTGGTTATTGCTTGCTTCTCCAATGTATTAAATTGTGTGATTCTATTCACACGCTCTCTAAACCGTAAAACCATAGTAATAAGTCATCTTCGTCATTAAATCCGTAAAAACCTTGTGTAGAATGGCGAACTTTTAAGTACAAATTTTCAATAGACAGTTCACTGGAAGATAAGTAGTGCCGAAAGGTAGGTTTCAGAGATCTACACCAAGTTATGACACACTACTCCATATGAGAGAGTTCAAACAACATTTTCCAGATATTTATTGTCCGCATTAAAATGAAAATTTGCTAATAAATATACTTGCCTACCATAAAACAGGGTAACTTTGCACAATTTTCTAGTTAAACATTTGTTTTCAGTCTGTATGTAGTCTTTAAGGGCCATATTCATAGACATTCTTAGCGCGGGATTCCGATGGATGATCAGCGATTTAACGTTTTTCGTATTAATAAACCAGTGTTAGCGATATGATATGATATGAATCCTGTACAAGTAATCAGTCGATAGCCGGGGCTAGTTTAGCACGCTCGTAGCGCGGGCTAGCGAAATGTCTATGCATAGCACCCTAAATATCTAATTTTGAGATGGGCATTTATTTTAAACGTTCTAGGGATACGCGGGAATGTATTTAGCCAGTCTTATCTTCGAAAATAAGTGTTTTTGAATGTTATAATCTGCCAAAAATTGGTGCAAAGCTATCCATAGTTGGGGTTACTTTGCACCAACAGAGTTTTAAGAGGGGTGTGCAAAGATTGCCACTGCTGGTGTTACATTGCACCATACACGTGTTAAACAATGACAATGTACTGTATCAGGAACAGAAAAAATGGAAACACAGATTCAAAAACTGCTAAAAATTGTAACACGGACAAAACGTTTTGAAAATTACACAAAATTTCAATATAAGTGATCACATTCTTCTAAAATGTTGTTTCAAAAATATTTTCAATTCTTTCGAATGACAAGTCGAGATAACAGCACGTGAATAACTGTAAAAAATTATACGTATTATTTTGTGTCACGTTTTGGAATGGAATATAAGCAAGTCCTTTCTTGATACTTTCTTGGGTTGATTTAGTCTCCCAATTACACCCTCCCATTCATATTCGATAATATCCTCATTTTCAGTTCATTTGCAGGATTTCAATGATTTTGTCACTACCTTGATGACAGTCTGTCTGTTTTTATTCCCTGGTACCTGTCCAAGCCGAATCATCTTTTGGAGCATTTCATTTGGAACTATGTCCCTCAGTGATAAGCCTAGTATCCTTCTCAACATTTTCATTTGGCATATTTGGTGATTTTTACCAAGTTTGGCAGTGAGAGACCATGTGTGACTTTAATATGTAATAAAATAAAAACAAATTTAAGTAATTTAGCTGTAATACAAAGTGTGAATTATAGTAAGCGTTTTTAAATGTCATGGAAGGTCCTCGAATGAAACTAATAATGTTAAAATTAAAATTTTAAAAATCTTCGTTTGTGTTATTGTGCAAAGTAACCCCAATTTAGCCTCAAATTTACTTTGATTAGAAAATTATTCTGTAACACCATTTGCCGACAAAACAGCTGCACAAGCGAAACTAGAAAGTCTAAATGGATGAATAAGGAACAAATACACGTATAACTTATCTTGCGATTGTGCACACTATCTGTGATGAAAGATAATTAATTTGATCTATATTTCAATCAAATTATGCACAAATTCTATGACCACGAACAGTGGAAAAATACACATATACAATCTATTGGTGGAAGTGATGAATAGATAAATTTGGTTCACGTAAACACCCCTAGACCTATATAAAAAGTTTTTCATAGATGGTGCAAAGTTACCCCTGCAGGTGTACAGTTACCAAATTTTTCGGTATCGTCTTCTAATTGTGAATAATTATTTCAACTATTAATGCATCTTCTTCTTAAAAATTTACTATTCGTGTGACTAATAATCCCTTCAGATACATTCGATCATTATTGAATGTGTTAATAGGCAAATTGCCATAGTGCGGCAGTATTGCGAAACAATAAAAGTACGTTTTGTACAACTTGTAGAAAGACTAATATTGTTTAAGGGAAGCTAATATTAATTTATTATTAATGATATGGCGAAAAGAAGAAGAAGAAAAAGAAGATGAAAACCAGCATGTAAATTCGAGGACAGAGAATTGATTATAAAATAATATCACTACCAGAAATGAAAAAATGATTTTTATTGGAACTCAATATAAATTATTAAAATGATTACAAACACTCGTACAAAGAATCGATGGCAAGCTGCAAATTTTTGGGACAGAAATTATCTTATATTGAAAGTAATGCTGAAACTAATCAGGAAGAAAAAATGAAATTGGCTGGGTCACTGGCTAAGAAGAGACTGCCTACTAAATGATGAACTGGAGGGAATGGTGAACAGGAAAAATATTCAAGGCCAAAGAAGATATCAGATAATAGACAAAATTAAGATGTATGGATCGTATGCGGAGACTAAAAGGAAGGCGGAAAATAGAAAAGATTAGAGAATGCTGGATTTGCAGTGAAGGATCTGCAATTGGGCAGAATGCTGTTAACGAATGGATATCGAATGTAAACTTAAAAAAATGCGAAACGTGGGTGAAATCATTAGGAAATGCTTCGAGTATACACTACCGGTCAAAAGTTTTCGATTACCTATCACAATTATGGATTTTGGTTAAAACAGGGATTTCGTTTTTAATATTCTATCATATCATAATACTAAACGGAGAAAATATTTATTTTGTTGGTCTATTTAGTTTTTCCGATGTATTTGTACATTGAAATAAAGTATATGGTTGTTTTCATAGCTGATCGAAAACGTTTGTAGTGTAAGTCAAGTGTAGACACAATTAAAATTATTTAATTCATTAATCACACTGTCCTGTTGTATGAATATTGGTAGAAAACCACAAGATAAAAGTAGAATCTGTGGGAATTCCAATATATGGGAACGTATCAGAAGTGAAGATATCAAAGAAGTCTGGAAATATTATATTAATCAAATTCAAAATAGAAAGCTGCAGATAGTAGATGTAAATAGTTAAAACATCTGTACAATAATAGGATAGTAATGGATGCGTTTTATTATTTTAAAAAATTCAAAATATGTAGACCTTCCACGACACAAATGAATCAGCCGTGCCATACAAAAGTATTCCATGAAAACAGCAGCGGGTCATTATGGACGTCTCTTAAAACTGATGATGGTGATAATGGTGATTATTATAGTAGTTCAAGGGATCAGAGGGTACGAGAGTATAAGATAAAACCGTCACTATCACCAGTCTAAATTGTGTGACAGACTATATATCCGCCGTAGATCACTATGCTAACAGCACTGTGATGTTTCCTGTAGTGCCTCTTCCACAACAGACAGCTCCCTACACGAGACAGAGGGTGAATAAACAATCAAAGGGATTAAATCCACGCCTCGTGCCTGCAAGAAAAGAGAATTTCATAAATCTCCTCTGTTGGATCGTTATTCGCCAAGACTGGCATAGGCTCAGAGATTTTTATGTTCCTGACAGCACACATTATACCCCAAATCCTGAGAAATGCTTCTATCGATGACAGCTCTGTCTATCCCCACAAGTTCCCTTTCTTGACCCACGAGATTTCTCTGGCAAGTTGGATAGGGGTTGGGTTTCTGAAACTATAACCTCTGGCTAAGGGAATAAAGCCCCCACCAATAAGCTCTGAGTTTGGAGAGACGACAAACCGTACCCAGATAAGGGCAACTGAAATCAAAGCCCCTACATAAAGCCGTAGTTCTGAAAAACAAGGAAGAGAGTACAGTCACTATTATAACAACTTTGTAAAGTTATATATTTCTATTTCAATTATAGATTTTGGACTATGACTAATACAACATATAGTAGAGTTATTTTAAAGCAATCTAAGCTAAAACTGTAATAATATTTAACTCAGAAAATAACTTCAAGCAGATATTTAATTTAAATTAAGGTACGTATCTCTAAGTTCGTCAGGTCTTCAAAGTTCGCCACTCGTCATTTTTGTTAAGATATATTTATCCGAATTTGGCAACAGTAACTTGATGCTTGATGCATTAGAACTTCGTTGAATACGCAAGGTGTATTACCAGTATCTCTTGATATGAGGCTGTTCATCACATTGTGTTAATTGTTGTTGCCAGTATAAAATTTGCGCCGGAAGTATTCGTTTCATCTAACGGAATAAGTAATACATTTATAGAGTGTGATATACTTACTTACTGGCTTTTAAGGAACCCGGAGGTTCATTGCCGCCCTCACATAAGCCCGCCATTGGTCCCTATCCTGAGCAAGAATAATCCAGTCTCTATCATCATATTCCACCTCCCTCAAATCCATTTTAATATTATCTTCCCATCTACGGTTCGGCCTCCCCAAAGGTCTTTTTCCCTCCGGCCTCCCAACTAACACTCTATATGCATTTATGGATTCGCCCATACGTGCTACATGCCCTGCCCATCTCATACGTCTGGATTTAATGTTCCTAATTATGTTAGGTGAAGAATACAATGTGTGCAGTTCTGTGTTGTGTAACTTTCTCCATTATCCTGTAACTTCATCCCTTTTAGCCCCAAATATTTTCCTAAGCACCTTATTCTCAAACACCCTTAACATATGTTCCTCTCTCAAAGTGAGAGTCCAAGTTTCACAACCATAAAGAACCGGTAATATAACTGTTTCTTAAATTCTAATTTTCAGAGTTTTTGACAGCAGACTGGATGATAAAAGCTTTTCAACAGGCATTTCCCATATTTATTCTGTGTTTAATTTCCTCCCGAGTAACATTTATATTTGTTGCTGTTGCTCCAAGAATAGAGTGTGATATATCATTTTAAAACCTATTTTGTGTACTTTTTGGCTGTATTTTTAGAATTACATTTACTATAGTGATGTCCTTTATAACATTAGTATTAGATGTTGAAACTGTTCTTAAGTTTGCCACTGCAGCTTCTTCCATGGCCAACTTAGGATCAATCGTTGCTGCTTCTCTGAGATCGTTTTAAACAGTTAGCAGTTTAAATAACTGATTACATTTTAACTTTAGTGTTTAAATGAGTCATATTTTCGATAAAATTTTGTAGGTAAAGGAATACTAAAGTTATTAATCCAGTGATAATTTATTAAAGATAAAATTTTGTTTAATTCCTACTATGACCATTTTTTCTATATTAAAATGTATTACATCTGTACTCTGATGATATTAAAAAATTATTTGAATTTGCAACAGACACACAAGAAGCGAACTTAGAGAACAGATGCGTTCTAACTTCGCCAGTTGCATCCTCCTGTCTCTTTTGTTTTTGTACGCGAAGGAGTACTTTATTCTTTACGAAATGTTTATTTAACATCCTCTTACCTATCAATATTGCAGCGTAATTTATTTATACTTTCGAAATATGACTTCATCATCAATTGAGTGGCAGAGTTGCCTAAACTACAAAATATTTAGCCGCAGATTTCAGCATAAAATTATGTAAATTATAATTTTTATGGGTGCCAAAGTAGATGTACTAGATAAATATTCGATTATAGCAAATGAGAAATAATTTCCAATTGAGAGCATATAGTTTTAAAAGCGACGTCTAAGTTTAGACTTCAATAGCTTTTTTGAGTGTAATTGTGGCTTAGGCAACTCTGGCACTGAGCCACTCAATTTAAAAACAAATTTGCTTAAGGTGGTGAACTTAGAGAAACTTACCTTATATCTTACAGGCTATTGAAATGGAAATTTGTTCTGACAAAATGAAAAATGGTGGCATCTCATGAAACTTACGTCGTCCGTCGACGCCAATGTCATTATGCTAATGTAATGAAAAATATTCTATTAGTGAAGCAATAGTTGGGAATGCCAGCAAATAGTATTGAGGAATGTAAACTGGCAAGACTGTGCAAAAGAAAAAGGATAGTAGCGTAAGCATTTCAAGAAAAGAGAACACACAAATGAAAGGACGTCACCGTTTCTACATTGTTTAATAACTTTCTTCGTCAGGTCCTGCTATGTAGACTGCTATGATTTGTTATTATTCCCCTTATTATCTCTGTATTGCTCCTGTTCTCATTGTCGTCTTCTTCTCCTGGTATTTTCCTTATTAACCTTATTATCCCCTTCTTGTATTCTCCTTGTTCTCCTAGTATTCCTCTTATTCTCCGTGTCATGTCCTGTTCCCCTTGTATTCTCCTTATTTCCTTGTATTCTCCTTGACCTTCTATTCCCCGGCACTTAAAAATAATCGAGCCTACTACTGCACTGTTTATAGCCCTAATTTTGTCCACATCATTGACTTTCCAGCCGCTGAAAGTTGCAAAGACATGTCCAACGTGTTCACCGGCGAACTGAAAATAGATGTATTCAGAAGAGAGAACTCCGCTTTCTTGGCTTCATGCGTAATAATTTGGTTTGAGGCTAGCCTCGTCAACGGCGCCTACGACACACGGCGGCTCGTGCATCAACATGTTCTCCGTAAGAAATTTGGACGGCTTCCGACGCTGCCACCACATATCATTCTTCTCGTATCAACCTCTGTTTTTACCGTGTTTCATCCCAATGAATTAGTAGAGTGTCGTGGTTTGTCGTCAAATAAGTGATGATTGTATAAACAACCTCATTTTATTTCTCGCACCACCCAGACGTAGTACTACGTAAAAATATTCAGCATAGTAAAGCTAGGCAGTCTTCGATTTTTCATGCCAACCGAGACCAATTGAGGGGCTTGGTATCAAAGTTGGACAGCTCTGCTTTAGCTTTTTTTTTTTTTTTACAGAAGAGGCGAAAAATTAGATCCTTAGAAACCAATGTTACCGTTATCTATACTAATAATAAATCTGTAAGCGAAATTTTTCTGGTAATTTTCGATTTTCCAAAAATAATTGGTGTTAACATGTATAATTAATCATCCTGAAACCGAAAATCGCTTTTTTGAAATTTTTGTTTGTATGTCTGTCTGTCTGTCTGTCTGTCTGGATGTTTGTTACCTTTTCACGCGATAATGGCTCAACGGATTTCGATGAAAATTGGAACATACATTAAGTTCGTTACAACTTAGATTTTAGGCTATATGGCATTCAAAATACTTTATTTAAAACGGGGGTTATAAGGGGGCCTGATTTAAATAAACCGAAATATCTCGCTTTTATTGATTTTTTTGAAAAATGTTACATAACAAAAGTTTCTTTAAAAATGATTTCCGATAAGTTTTATTCCAGGCAAAATTTTGATAGGACTGATATTTAAGTCTGTCTGTCTATCTAGATGTTTGTTATCTTTTCACGCGATAATGGCTGAACGGATTTCGATGAAAAATGGAATATAAATTAAGTTCGTTGTACCTTAGATTTTAGGCTATATGGCATTCAAAATACTTTATTTAAAAGGGGGGTTATAAGGGGGGCTGAATTAAATAAACCGAAATATCTCGCTTATTATTGATTTTTGTGAAAAATGTTACATAACAAAAGTTTCTTTAAAAATGATTGTCGATAAGTTTTATTCCAGGGAAAATTTTGATAGGACTGATATTTAAGGATATACAAGAGTTTTAAAATAACAATACAACACATTTCCATTGCCGCCTCAGATTAGTGTCGTTGTTCCGTAACTTCTATGTGCAAAATATTAAATTTTTTAGTAGGAAAAAAAAACAAATTTATTCATTCTGTAGCATTAGTGCATAGGAGATCGCGAATTCTTACATTTTCGAAAGAAAGAAATTAAAGGACGAGGAAACTAAGCAACATTATCAGGTCGAAATTTCAAATAGGTTTGCCGTATTAGCAAGTTCCGACGAAGTTGAGGAAGAGTTAGATGTTAATAGCATGTGGGAAAATATCCGAGATAATATCAAAATTGCAGCTGAACAGAGCATAGGTTATTATGAAACTAAGAAAAAGAAACCGTGGTTTGATGAAGATTGTTGCATGGCAGTAAAAAGAAGGAAACAGGCAAAATTGAAATTCTTACAGGATCCAGTTGAGGCGAATAGAGATAATTATTTCAATAAAAGACGGGAAGCGATAGGTTTGGAAGTAAATCCCGAAAAGACAAAGTATATGATTATGTATCGTGACGAGAATATTGTACGAAATGGAAATATAAAAATTGGAAATTTATCTTTTGAAGAAGTGGAGATATTCAAATATCTAGGAGCAACAGTAACAAATATAAATGATACTCGGGAAGAAATTAAACACAGAATAAATATGGGAAATGCCTGTTATTATTCGGTTGAGAAACTTTTATCATCCAGTCTGCTGTCAAAAAATCTGAAAGTTAGAATTTATAAAACAGTTATATTACCGGTTGTTCTTTATGGTTGTGAAACTTGGACTCTCACTTTGAGAGAGGAACATAGGTTAAGGGTGTTTGAGAATAAGGTGCTTAGGAAAATATTTGGGGCTAAGAGGGACGCAGTTACAGGAGAATGGAGAAAGTTACACAACGCAGAACTGCACGCATTGTATTCTTCACCTGACATAATTAGGAACATTAAATCCAGAAGTTTAAGATGGGCAGGGCATGTAGCACGTATGGGCGAATCCATAAATGCATATAGAGTGTTAGTTGGGAGGCCGGAGGGAAAAAGACCTTTAGGGAGGCCGAGACGTAGATGGGAAGATAATATTAAAATGGATTTGAGGGAGGTGAGATATGATGATAGAGACTGGATTAATCTTGCTCAGGATAAGGACCAATGGCGGGCTTATGTGAGGGCGGCAATGAACCTCCGGGTTCCTTAAAAGCCAGTAAGTAAGTAAGTAAGTAAGTAAGTATATATAGTATATTGAATACCCAAATGCCGGATTGGAAAGATACATGCCATTATTCATCACCGCCTCAATTACCAATACCAAAGACATTAATCAAAGTCTATAATCAGTTACATGAATATAAGCCATGTACAGCTGTCAAAAAAAAAGTAGCCGCACTCGTGAACAGCGAATATTTTCAAAGTCCACTTCGGGTCGCGGCGATGTTACACGATGCATGTCCTTGTACAAGCAGTTCCGGAACTATGAAAGTGTTCCATATCTGCTCCTCGCAGACCAGCGGTAGAGTGCTTGTTTAATAATTCAAAGGTTCTGGGTTCGCGCCTTCTTCAAGTTTTCATTTTATTTTTTAATCGTTCTTTAGCGATGTAAATTATATTCAAATTATCGTTTATATCCAGTTATCGTTCTTGATGGATATCACGTTGTTTATATTTTGTTATCGTTCTTTAGAGATATTAATAAAATTCAAGTCATCATTTGTATTCTGTTATCGTTTTATAACTATATGAATAATAATTATTACTATTGTAGCTACAGTATCTCCAATGGGGGTTAGCCCTATTTTACATATGTATGTTAGGGCTATAGTTTTATACACAAAAAAGATAAGCATAAAGATAAATGGAAAAGAAAATTAAATTAGCTTACGCGATGTAAACAAAACATAAACAATCCGTAAATTAGGCATTGCGATTGCAAAACAAATATCAGTTATCAATTTTAAACATAAAAAAACATTAACAACACACGTACGTAACACTTCTATAACACAAATATGCAGCTTTCCGTACCATACATCATAAATTAATACACAATAGTCACACAAACACAATCAAACTATAATTACGACATTGCGACGACATCAAGCATCCCATAACTGACTCACATAGATAACAAATCAAGCATCCGTTGCAACACATACACTTCAACATAGTAACCACACTTTTAAAAGTTACAAATTTGGCTCCAAGAAGAATAAATAGGACACTGTTACTAATTACTATTCTTCTACAATTTCTTAAATACATCTGTAATAAATCTGTGAAATGCCGATATGAATAATATTCACGTTTTTTATATTGTTATCGTTCTTTAGCGATATAAATAATATTCAAGTTATCATTTATATTGTTTTCCTTCATTAGCATTATAAAATAATATTCAAGTTATTTATATTGTTATTGTTCTTTCGCAATATAAATAATCTGTATTTTATGTAGGTAATTATTATAACACAAATAAACATCTTTCTTTGTAAAATAGGTTATTTTATTTAGATAATTAAATACGTATTATATAATATCTTATATTAATTAAACAAACCGATATTTATCATTTATAATGTGTTATCGTTCTTTAGTGATACTGTATAAATAATATTCAAGTTATTTATATTGTAATCGTTCTTTAGCGATATAAATAACATACATTTAATATTAGGTTTGGAAAAATCCAGTTGCATAATACTGCTATTAGTTTTTCTTTTTGTATTATTACATTATACTCTCTTGAACCACAATAAAATGAAAAGGAGTAACGAGGAATTGAACCTGAGACGTTGACATCTAAATTCCGACGTTCGTCCGCTGAGCTACGAGGGCAAAAGTGTGGAAACATTTTCGGAAAAATTGGCCCAATCACACTCTAAGATTTTCTGATGATTCGTAGAAGCTAGTCCAGGATGCGGGAGGGCAAAGGCTAATTGAGATTTCCCGATCTCTGATAGGATCAAACATCCTGATAGAATTAATATTTAACCCTTGCCGTGACTTTCGGTGAAGTCCGGAGGGCCCAATTAGTCAAATCCACTCTCCTCATATCCATCTTTGGGCCCCCTGGAATTTAATAAGATGCGAAAGAGATAGTGGTGTGCGGAAAGCAACGGGATGTTATCGCATTTAGGCCTATCCTTCCCAAGAAAAACTGCAAACATGAACAAAGGAAGCTTTAAATAGAATAAGAAGGATCTTCTGCGGACCTCTGGAAAAAGAACTAAGGAAGAGACTAGTGAAGTGCTTTGTGTGGAGTGTGGCATTGTATGGGGAAGGAACATGGCCATTACGACGAAATGAAGAGAAACGAATTGAAGCATTTGAAATGTGGATGTGGAGAAGAACGGTGCGTGTGAAGTGGACAGATAGAATAAGAAATAAAATTGTGTTTGAAAAAGTGAGTGAAGAAAGATTAATGCTGAAACTGATTAGAAAGATAAAAAGTAACTGTTTGGGTCTCTGGTTGAAAAGAATAATAGACGACATTAGTATATGTGGATCATATGCGGAGACTAAGAGGAAGGCAGAAAATAGGAAAGATTGGAGATTGCTGGATTTGCAATGAAAGACCTGCCCATGGACAGAACACTTATGTATGTATGTTCAGAATGCCTGGAATATCGTGTCTAAAAACAGTCGCTATTTCCAAAGACTAGTCAATTCCATGCCCACTCGACTGCAAGATGATCGAGATAAGAGGAAGATAGACTAAATATTGAATTGTGGCTTTTTGTTTTGTTTTTTGAACGCTTAATTGTTTGAATGTTTTAAGGCCGACGCCAGTAAATTTGTTTTGTTTATGCCACGAAAGATATTTTTAATGAGAATAAAATCTTTTTTCTTTCCATTTGCAGCCACAATATCATAATGATAAAGTCATGGCATAATATATTAATGAACCTGATGTTAATTACTAAAATAATCGTAAAAGAGAAAGGAGCCATTATGTATAGTTTGTCTCTCTCAAAACAGAACAAAAAAGAACATAAAAAGCACGAAGTTGTAGTCGAACGCAGGACCTCATGAATAAGAGGCCTGAACGCTACCATTATGCTATCGATAACACACAGAATACTTCAATTATAACTGTAGATATCAGGCAACGTGGTCCAACAACATGTAACATCGCCTGTCTCCGAATTGTAGCGAAGATACCCGAAGGGAACTTTGTTTCAGGAGAGCGGCCACTTTTTCTTTTGACAGCTGTACAACACACAATAGAAACAGGAACTCAACAAGAGTAAAAACGGCCTCCTCATATACCCACACATTCTAAACACGCGACATGACCACAGATGTTAAGGCGTGAATAAAATAAACTTAACAAAAATAAAAGATATACAGTAAGGTTAACATAAAAATGATCTTCGTACACAATCAACTCTATTAATTTGGATTGATTTATTAAAGGATGCATTTAAGACTAATTTAGAAACATGTCAAAGGAATTGTCATTGCACCAAATGAGTGGTCTCTGGACCAAAATGATAGCATTTTAATTATTTAAATACAATTTAAATTAAGTAACATATTAAATGGTTTATTCTTCTATCAAACACGAATGTTCCCTGGACCCAATGTTCTACTTTAATTATGTAATTACTTTATATTTATTTCTAATAACTCCAGTGGAGCGCACGGGTACGGCTAGTATGTATATATTTTTCAAACATTCTCATGAGTCATAGAAACATTTTTTCAGTCTCAAAATGTGATTAAAATTAATATTCAGGTCACAATTGAAGTTTAAAAAGTGGACTTGTCCGTCTCTGAAACTAAGTCATGGAGTTGTCTGTTTTTGAAACCAAATGAAGCCATATTTAAAGTGGAGTTGTCTGTTTTTGAAATCAAACGAAGCTTCCTCGCTTTCTTTTGAGGAACTTCTTTGACATGAACTTCCATATTCTTAATAATAATTTTACTTTACGTAAAACATTACGTCTTATTTATCCACAAGCCGATTATATAAACAATCAGCCATGTTGGATCCACGATGCGTGATGGGAAAAAGTGCTGCGAATGTGAGCTTCTTATTGCCTAATGAAGCGATTATCCTAATTTGAAATCAAGCCACAGTGGAGTTGTCTATATTTTTATTCTAAAGCGCACAATTAAGTGCTATTTCCGCTGTGTTTTGTCCGTTTTTTTAACCAAACAGTTCCAGAATCGAATTCAGCATAGAAAATTCTATGAGAAACAATATCTCGAAATCGAAAAAAAAAAAAAAAAAAAAACGGAGTTTTCTAACTTTGATACTATGCTCCTCAAGTGTAAGTAGCATTTCACAGCCGTTCGGGGAAGTTCTGTGTCAACAGGTGAACTATCTCTGCGGTACCTACGGAGTTGAAGGCCATCCACGTGGTTTCCAATAACCTCCTGTCCGTTGCATGATCTACATCAGTGGTCCGCAAATATGACGTCATATAAAATGTAACCCGCAAAGCACAGCAAGAGAGAAGGTAGGAGGAGGGAAGTATAAGATGACAAGGCGGGGAACTCCTTCTCTAACGCACTTGAACTCTGAGTAACTTGGAATAAACAAGTGATGGCAAAGAGAAGAGGGATTATACCTTACTCCTTCGCACTGCTTGTACGTTAAGGGGTTGACTCGCAAGTCAAAGAGTGCCGACCACTGGTCTACATAGAGTAGAACTTCCGTCCGTTTTCCTTTACAAGCAGAAAAGCACGTATGTAAACTCGCAGTCTATTAGAGTAAGAATTAGGACCAATGCAAATGTGAAGAACTGTAAGTCAGCGACGAGATCCCTAGATAACGTGTCAGACAGTGAAGCAGCGATCTGATGAGCGTTTGAATCCCTCTGAGGTTGATTACCTATTCTCATTAATCCACTCGTTTAGGCGATTGAAGAATTTTCTACCCTCTTCCATGAAAAAAATGTTAGTGCAAACACTCGTGATGCCTAACTTCGATTACTGTGCTATTCTGTTTACTGACCTAAGCGTTACTTCGGCGCAGAGACTACAACGTATTCATAATATGTGCGTCCGTTTCGTCTGCAATATTCGCCGGGTTGATCACGTAACACCATCCCTCGAAATGTTGTCTGGCTGCGTCTAGAAGATCGCAGGAAAATCCACTGTCTTTCCCTTCTCTTTCACGTATTGCATTTCTCCACTCCTGTCTATCTTGCGTCTCGTTTTCAAAATTTATCCACCCATCATAACCTAGACAACGATCACAACACTCCTCAATATTATCCATTCCTTCCCAACGAACATCCTCATATTCATCTTCTTTCACAGTGGCTGTTCCTCGGCTTTGGGATTCCCTACCGAGTAATGTCAGGGACTGTCAGACATCAAATCAATTTAAGAATAGACTAACGAAATATGTTTTTACTAACAATTCTTGTTAACAATAATAGCTCTTTCAGGTTTCTCAATGTTTAATGGTTATATATATCACAGAATAAATATTTAAATTATCTCATTATTATTAATATTATTATTATTAGTATCATCATCATCATCATCACTATTTTTTACCAATGTTTATTATTTTCATACTAACATTACTTATCCAACTTTCATTATTTACTTACATGTTGTTATATGGTCTAGATATTAATGTAATAACTATGTAACCAGTTGTATTCAATTAGAATTAGAGTCTGGCTGGGCGGAAGAGAAGGCCTACTGGCCTTAGCTCTGCCAGATTAAATAAATAAATTATTACTATTATTATTATTATTATTATTATCATTATTATTATTACCTGATTCAGCACTTTCTGTCAGGCGATCACCGGACTCAACTAGTTAACACTAGTGCCATCGACACTAGATAACCGTGCAAATGGCACAGCGTCGTTAAACAACAGATTAAAAGAGAACTCATAGTACAAAGGTCCAAAGTCTTGGTCAAAACTTCAATTCGTGATCCTCTTACCTAATGAGCACAGCATATGCTTAACCACATTGGCGTCTAATATTCAATAACTCTACAAAACTGAGTGCACATTCCAGCTATTGGAAGTTGGCGGTGTGCACTCAGTTTGAACGAAACCTAAACGTGAATCCTGCTGCCTGCAGATATTTTAATTATTACTGACGCTTTATAACAGTTTAGACGAAGTTTTTTTTTTCAATTGTTAAATTAAGATACTTACACAAATAACACTTACCACTCACTGGATGGGGTATCCCTGCAACAAAAAGAAAATACATTAGCTTTTAATTGAAACAATGTATTTGCGTTCCTGATGTGTATCTGATGTGGTGGAATTTCTCCTAAAATTAAATAAAATGTAAAGGAGAAAGGAAGATTTCCAGCCGCCATTCGCGTCAATCTTTATAAAGGATTTATTTATTGTCGTCTGACGGTATGGTTTTATAGCGATTACTTACTTATGGCTTTAAGGAACCCAGATGTTCATTGCCGCCCTCACATAAGCCCGCCATCGATCCCTATCCTGTGCAACATTAATCCAGTCTCTATCCTCTCCCAAATAGCGATTACTTAATAGAATTAAAACAAAAGAATTTGTTGTATATTCTGTGAATAATATGAACATTTCAGTAAAAATTACAATAGTTTAATCATACAAGTTCATGGATTTGAAAACAGTAATATGCGTTACAAGAGCGTTATGTTGAAGTTTTCATGTTCGAGGAAAAGTTTGAAAAAGCGAAACGTTGTTGAGCTTTTTTAATTTCCGAGAATTGAAAGAAAACATACTGCTCGTGTATCGTACATTATTTTGTGCGAAGATCGTTTATTACATACCTGAAAGAGGAATTTCTAATTAGTTGTAATGAAATCTCCATCTTGGTTTCTGTTCAATGACGGCAATTTTGGAAAACAAAAATATCTATCTTCAACATTGTTGCTTTAAAATGTTTTCTGTGTTTACTATACTCCAGCAGGCCGTGATATACGTCTGTCTTTTTTCCCCCCAGTCTATAAATGCTAACTTAAAACAAACGGTTTCGTTAATGTTACATGCATCACGAAATGCAGTAACTTTAGTGGAGTTGTAGAGTTTACTTAATCTTTGCAAATATTTAAAAACAATAATTAACAGTGCAATTTAGGTGAAATTGCAGTGGTAAGTTTCCAATTTATAATTATTACTATATTGAACGTCTCTAAAAATAATATGTTAAAAGCCTAAAGCAGTAAAATGAATATGTCACTTAAGCGGTAAGAAGAGGGAAATTGTTATGTGTGTTCGGTTGGGAATACTGAATGTGGAATTTTAGACTTACCGCGGGTTGGTTTTGTGCGGAAACCAAGCAAATACGCACGATCTCGCACAAAAGAACTTGATTAATTTTACGCAAGAACTGGCGTTTCTCACAGTATTTGGAAATTCTGGGGAAGTGTTCAAGAGTTTCCTCCAGTTTTTTTTTTATTTTAGTAGGTTATTTTACGACGCTTTATCAACATCTTAGGTTATTTAGCGTCTGAATGTGATGCAGGTGATAATGCTGGTGAAATGAATTCCGGGTCCAGCACCGAAAATTATCCAGCATTTGCTGATATTGGGTTGAGGAAAACCTCGGGAAAAACCTCAACCAGGTAACTCGTCCCGGCAGGGAATCGAGCTCGGGCCACCTGGTTTCCAATCCAGACGTGCTAACCGTTACTCCACAGGTGTGGACCCCTCCAGTTGTCTCGGTGATGATGTACTTGATGGTAAGGTCGGTGTTGCGAGTAACATATTCTGTAGGATGATCTTTGAGCAGAAGGTATAGATGATTTAATTTTTTTTTAAGATGTGAACATAACAGGCGAACCAACTGATACTGCTATTGATGTTGATATTTATCTGTCAGCCAACTTTACAATTCATAGTTATGGTGGACTTTTACATTTCTGTTTCTCGATCTACCTTCCCTTTAATATGTATCACCTTTTTTGTTAATATATTTATTTACCAAGTATTTCCTGATTACTTTCTATTCTTCTGTTTTAACTGAATTACTAACTATACTCTTTTATTCTCTCTAATACCTAGACTGTCTCTCTTCAATTTCTTGCTTTTCTAGTTAATATCACAGTCTAGTATATTATACAGTCACGAAGCTTGAGTTGTTAGGGTGCTAGGAACAATAGATTGTGCCGGTATTATTTCGCATTGTCTGTAATGAGGCAATATTAGCGATCCTAGTGGTTAGCAACTACCTATGGATGCATATTTACTACGTATTGAGCTTCGTGACTGTATATACTAGACTATGTTAATAATGCATATTCCTTTTCTTAATAATATGCTTACTCATTTCTTTATTTTATTTATTTGGGCCAAACAATTACAATGTTCACTTGTAACTACACTATTAATTATTAAATACAAAAATTACATATAGGCCTATACATATATATTTATTTACAAAGTCAAGGTGACAAAGACAATGAAATGATACAAATATAAGAAACATAAACATATAAAGGTATGTAGAAACAGAGGTTGAAACAACAAAGTCAAAATAAAGTAAATATAAATCTTAAAACAAAAGTTAATATAAAAGGAATAATAATTTTAATACAATAATAAACCTAATACAACACTCTTAATACAAAGCAACAGAATGTAATATAAGTTATATCATTTTCAGAAATGTATTACAAGTGTATTTGAATTGTTTTAGGCTCATAAAATATATTTATTTCTCCTAAGCTATGCAATCTATTTTAAGTTCCAAGATCTCTAATAATAGGACAATAACAGTATTAATTTGTATTTACTTTTGGTATAAAAGTATTATGATGTTTGTAAGAAGCATTGCATGGGACATAATAACAAATATAATGTATACTAATATCATTTATTTTATTATTTATTAATTTATATAAATACAATGAAGTATTGCAACCTCTTCTACGTGATAAGGTTGAAACGTAAAAAAATTATATCGTAAAATTATATGTTTCATATTATATTGCGGTATTGCGGATATTAATTAAAACTTTTAAAATACAGGCATTTCAGACATTTATTTTGAACATGTTCAAGCAAATTCATATGTTTAATTGCCATTGACTTCCAAATTATCGAACAGTATTCTAATTTTGTCCAAATTAATGCATTAAAAATTGTTTCTGTCAGACAGGTATATTCAAATATTTATAGTTACGAAAGATAAAACCTGAGTGACCAATTTTGATTCTAGTGTTAAGAACTTAATCTGTGATGTCTTAGTAATCGAGCTGAGAAGAGATCAATCGAATTTAATCTTGCGTAATAGAGTTTACTGTTTGGACATGAAGTCCAGGTATCTTTGCATTGTTTCAGAAGATGTTGTCTAATATGTAGGATGTCATAATATTTATGTTTGTATTTGATAAAGATAAAACTACTTCATCGGCTACCTCATTTCAATGTATAAATAAATAAATAAATAAATACATAAATAAATACGTAAATGAATAAATAAATAAATAAATAAATAAATAAATAAATAATGGTTTATTTAACGACGTTCGCAATTGCCGAGGTTACATCAGCGTCACCGGAGTGCCGGAATTTTGTGCTGCAGGAGTTCGTTTACATGCCAGTAAATCTGCTGACATAAGCCTATCGCATTTAGGCACACTTAAATGCCATCGACCTGAACCGTGATCGAACTCGCAACCTCGAGCATAGAATACCAACGGTATACCGATTACGCTACCCAAGTCGACTTCTATTTATATCTTGTGTTAACATCGAAATCATTTTGACATTGTATTTCTTATTAGAAATTACCTGGAAAATGTGTTCGATTTATGTTACTATAGGGAGAGAGGAAAAGAGATATTTTGTTCTCAGAATTGCACTTTTGGAATCTCTGAACATACTGCAGGGGTTTCTCGGATGTAATGATTTATCAGGCGTATATAATAATTTTTCTTTCATTGTATACATTCGAAGGTTAGTATTGATTATCAATCAAGGAGTTTCTACGAGGTATTATTATCAAGATTTATTACAATTACATATGCAACACCATTGTCAGACTGTTGGCTTTTGTATGCCTCTCTTATTTATAGAATTACAATGTATACACACCTTTCTGTGCCTAAAGTTTTATGTTTATTCTCCAATCGTCCCTATCCATCCGGTCAAATTCTCCCAGTCCTATTCCTCTCCTCTTAACTCTCACCTCTTTTATACATGAGTTATAATTTTTTTGTTCCTCTGCTATTTAAATAATAGATAATTTAAAGAATGAACTGAAATTTTTCAACATTGCAGCTGTAAAAACAAATTTCAATTGGAATGGAATGTAAGGAATAATTTGCATTTCTTCATGAGAAATTTTAATTGGTTGTTATTTCTATAACCACAGTGAGTGAAAGCATCTTCACTCAATATATGCCCGCTGTCATCTGTGACGGATTAGAAAAAATGCCATGATGTGTAACCGGAACCGATCCCATATCTCTTTAGGAAGGAAACTGGAAGATGTCAGGTAATTGACCAGCTACGCTCTAGATTGTAACAGAGATTCGAAAGAAGTTCCTTCAGATAACATCCACATCTCTGCAGTAATTGTGGTCGCTGTGAGTTTGCGTGTTGCTCTCTAGCATAAAGTAAATGCTCTGATTGTTCCACTTCCCCGATATAATGGAGTTTGTAACGAAGTTACTAAACCACGATTTAATTGCAGTGTTTAGTAAACCGACGTTGGCGACTCTACAGCCCTTTGTTTATATGCACGGAGTGCGCTCTGAAAGCTCATTGCGACTGTTTTCAGACGTTTTTAAAAACTCTACAGGTATTTTTCCGTTCTGTTGTCAGTATACATTTTCTTGTTTTAATGCCTCCATTTTACCCGGTAAATTGTTTAAATGTAGAATGTAGAAATCTAAGAAATCCCATCTACACAAATTCCCATAATATCAAGTACTTAACATTTCATAAAAAATATTTGGGCATGAAATTGACTTGCGCGATATTACTGCATAATACTATTACTTTCTTCCTCTCATAAAATTATCCAGATAACCTAAAAGAAAAACAGTGTCTCTAACTAAATGCCTACTTTTCGAATGTACTGTGTATATGGTTATAAAGCAGGTAACATAGTTAACAGTAATATAACTTATTATTGTAATATACCGAAGTACCATATGATATTTCCGTGCAGGAATCCTGCGTTATCATATGATGAAGGATGGGTGGAGCGGAGAAAAATTCTCTCCAGCACAGGGACTCGAACCCGGGTTTTCAGCTCTAAGTGCTGACGCTTTACCCACTAAGCCACACCGGATTCCAGTTCCGATGCCAGATTGAATCCTCTCAGTTTAAGTTCCATCTCTTAGTTTCCCTTTAGTGGCCAACCCTCATGCACTGTGTCACAGATGTGTGACAGTTGCACAATGTCCAACATACTAATGTGCAGAGGTGCACTCATTACGAGTGATTAAATGGCCGGGATCCGACGGAATGAGCGCCGTTTTAAACCACTAAGTGATTATTTACGCATATCATATTATTTCGGTACATTACAACAATATCATATGTGTAAATAATCACTGGAACTTAAACTGAGAGGATTCCATCCGGCATCGGAACTGGATTCCTGTGTGGCTTAGTGGATAAAGCGTCAGCACTTAGAGCTGAAAACCCGGGTTCGAGTCCCGGTGCCGGAGAGAATTTTTCTCCGCTCCATGCATCCTTCATCATACAGTAATATAACTGCCAAACCAATCAATCAAGATGATCTAAACGGATATGGAAATTGAAAAAAAAAACGGGATTTAGTTATTCCGTGCTAAAACAACAATGCTTACATAGCTATGATGCAATAATTAAACTTTGAATCTTAAAAGAAGTATGTTAGCCATTTGACTTCTCTATTATACATATTTTTCAAGTTTCAGATAATGATTTCAACCCTTCAGACAAAAACATTGGTTTGGTGCAATATTGTTATTAATATGATAAACGATTTGGGATAAAAATATATCTGAGACACGGTCCAAGCTTCCTTACCGTCCATTAATAATTAAGAAGTTTTAAAAATCTGCTACAGTTCATGATAAAATGGAATTGAGAATGCCAATATTTAGTAGCATATTCAGTTTACAGAGATTCTTCGTGAAAGCCAAAATCTTGCTAGAGAAAAACCTGTTATCAATCAGCTATGCTAATGTGTTCAGCAAATGCCATACAGCACTGATTGGAAAATTTTACGCAATATTCTGAAATGTATCCTTATGAACCGCAAATGACGTTTGAAATCGAGGAAGTTGATTATGAAAGAGATGTAGCTTTTCATTACTCGCAGGCCTATTAGCTGTATATGCTGATTGTGTTGTTTATGTAACTTATTGTTAAAATAACGTTCTATGTTATTAGTGTGCACTGTTCTTGAGTTTCGTTACGTAATTAGCTTAGATGTAAATTTAATCGGAATGGTTATCTTGAATATTGTAACTACCAGATAAGGTCTTCTTTACTCACAATCGTTGTCAATAATTATCATTGTTGGACATGCACAATCTACGTGTACAGATTAAATTTCATTCTTAGCTCATTCTATATACATCCACATAGTTCATCGTGGCTGGAAAACGTAATTTGCAATTGAAGCGATGAGATCAATAACCATTCAAGTCCATTTACACAAGTTTCGAGAAAAGTGCAAAAAACTTTTTTTTTATTTCTTATCTAATTATTATTTTTTGCACGTAATATTTCTGGTTGTTTTAGAGATCAAGAAAAAGTAGTATAGCATCTTTCAAAATCGTAACACTTGTGGAAATATCCAAAATTTAATTTCAAGTTTGCAAAAAATGAATGACCAGAAGTGGACTTAAATGGATATTGATCTCACCGCTTCAATTATGTTATTTTTAAGTTCCGTATGTTAGTCACATTATAATAACGCTATATTAAAAACAAGTTACAGTTATTTGACACGAGATTATGTACAACCAACATAAATATCAATGGTTGGCACAAGTCAAATATCATTATATATTATAGCAGGTATTGCATATTTTTATAAACAAGCATATATGTGGCTCAAAATGAAACAAACAAAAAAGCATTATCAGGAACGTGTAGAAAAAAAATTTGTAAATCATGTTACAGTATCAGTATCTGAATAATTTTCAAATGCCTCTAGGATATTTTCCATGAAAAAAATTCTCATTATTTCCATGTGAAAAAAGAGGATGTACTAGATGAGCATGCAATTCAGCATAAGAGAACAAAATAATATCATAGTCTAGTATATACAATCACGAAGCTCAATAAGTAGTAAATATGCATCCATAGATAGTTGCTAACCACTAGGAACGCTAATATCGCATCATTACAGACAATGCGAAATAGTACCGGCACAGTCTATTGTTCCTAGCACCCTCAAAACTCAAGTTTCGTGACTGTATATACTAGACTGTGATAATATTTCAATTAAAACGGAGAAGAGAAGAGAAGAGAAGAGAAGAGAAGAGAAGAGAAGAGAAGAGAAGAGAAGAGAAGAGAAGAGAAGAGAAGAGAAGAGAAGAGAAGAGAAGAGAAGAGAAGAGAAGAGAAGAGAAGAGAAGAGCAGGGGAGGGATGGGGAGGAGAGGAGAGGAGAGGAGAGGAGAGGAGAGGAGAGGAGAGGAGAGGAGAGGAGAGGAGAGGAGAGGAGAGGAGAGGAGAGAAGAGAAGAGAAGAGAAGAGAAGAGAAGAGAAGTCAGTTATTCAGTGTTATAATGTCTTCATCTACAGTCTTAAGGGAATGGAAGTAATTTCAAGTGACTTGGTGAGACATGGTTCAGTATGGTTTCTTGTAGCTTTTGTTGCAAAGCGCATCGGGGTTTCATTATGACAATTTCCATTCCTGCATCAGAAAAAGAAATTGCTGAAGCAGAGATAAAAGCACGACTCGAGTATTTTGAGGTATCTGTTTCTGGAGATGGAGTGTCACCGAGTCCGCTAGCGCAATTTGGGTAGCGTGTGTTGCAGGCGCAGCACTCTTGCCACATCCGTCATCAGCGAGAAAACCAATACGTCTGGAAACAACTGAGGTGGTGAGGGAGGGGTCAAAGTGCATGCATGAGGTGTTTATATGCCAGGCGCAGATGAGCAGGGGTGCCAACCTATCCAGACCACAAAGTAAACACAAATATTTTGGCTCCTGTGTAAGTCGACGAACAGAGGGAAATATTATAGCACCGACTGACGTATTGACCTATCGTCCGAATGATTCACATATTCACTCACGAGTTGATAGACGAATTAATAAACAGATATATTGATACGTAGACATACAAACTATCTCACTGACACACTTACTGAGTAATTGTTTGATATGCCGAACGAGAGCCCGATCTACAAACCAAGTGACTTAATGAATGAATGAATGAATGAATGAATGAATGAATGAATACATTAATTTATTAAGTAGAGAGAAAGTGAATAATACAGTACGGTCATCCGTGGTCGAACGCTTATTGTGCCAGCCTTTGGATTCGAAATATGCGGATAAAAACCCGTCCTTGAGTATAAATTTAATGGTTTCATTGACTTCTAATGACTGTTCGATAGGCCTATGCCGATGAAACTTAGTACAGGAACAACTAAAGTTTTAATCGTAATAACGAAGTGTTTAGGGTAATTTTGGGAGATCTCGACACTTTTAAGAAAAATAGCCATTGCGAGCATTGTTCTTAGTGAAAAAGTTGAATTACATTAGATCTGTGTTGACTGTGTTCTTAATCTCTGTGTAATTGAATCTCGTGACTTCAACTTTTGCTTTACGTTCACAGAAGGTAATGAACAGAATGAATGTAAGTTGTACTTTTCTTTCCGATGAAATATAATACACCTCTTTAGCTTATTGTGCTTTGAGTGGACGTGCGTGATGTTAGTAAATCCACAAATTATTATATATCAATTTTACAGGTTAGTAAAGACGCCAAAGTGATTACCCTCAAACAATTATATCTTTGCTTCGAGTGTGCTGTTATCTTTTGAATGAAGATTTATCTCGTGGAGATTTCGGTACTGAGTTTTCAGGAGATTCGACATGTGTAGAGTTCTCCCTGATTTCGCTTGTGGTTTTTAGATGACCTGCATCAATATTTTTGTGTTTTTGGTCTTAGGAGAGTTCGCAATCCCTTTTAGTTACCACTTTGCCCTCTTTCTGTTTTTCTCTCTGTGTGTCTGCATGCATGTATGAAACTTCTATTCTTTCATTGAACGAATCTTAATCAAACTTTTTATTATAATTTTCTTTGATATCGGACAAATAAAGACTGGTAAAACTCTCAATACAAACATGGTAGATCAATTAGTTCGGCATACCCTTCGCCTTGATTGTAAAGGCTATATGAATTAACCACTAATGACGTAAAAGTATTGACATCCTGTCGTACTGCAGAATAACGTGTTTGAGTGTAATTTGGTTCTAGCCGAAAATTGATGTGACATTCTCCCAAAAAACCGCAGACACCATCGACACAAGGACATTTAGACTTGCCTAATTCCTCACCTATTCATACTTCCTTTGAAGAGCTGTCGCCAGTTCCGCTGCTAACACTTCATCTGGTGGCTAAAGAATAAGAAAACTCCAAGACTCAGACTAATAACGTCTGAAAACTATAGGATCAGCTGAAGGAGACTAAATTTAATAACATAAAGGAGTTAGGCTTTCCCACAGAAAGAAACCTTGTAATAGTCGGCGTGTATGGGGAGGTAGCTAGTTCATCAAACAATCTGGACAATAAAAAAAAAACTATTGTGCCGCGTGTAGTGGGTATTATTACGGTAACAATGCTAGAGAACTCTGTGTTCAGTATGATGCAGAATACCAAAAATGGTATCACAAGGAATATGGAAAATGGCGCCGATGAAAAATTCACATTTGACCAGCGCGAGTATGATTATTATAAAATATTTAAGTATATTTCAGAGGCAAAATTTGTGTTGTAAGCGTTGGGTTTTAAAGTGTTTCCTATGTTTGTAATTCTATGTCGAAATTTTCCCCATTATGGGAGAAGTCGACACTTCGGCATCAATTTGTATTTTTTTTTAAATACAGTGATGCAAAATGATCACATTGGAATCACAATCAGATATATGAACTGTATGGAAAATATGTCCATACAAATTATGGAAAAAAATTAGAATATACTTTACATAAATTGGTCTCAAAATTAACATTTTTCTTTTGCGTGTCGAGTTGTCCCGAAATGACCCTATTACTTGTACATCTGTAAGCCATAGTATTATTTACTGGCAGTAAACTATAACGCTTTTCACGCGACTTAGTTCACACGTCTCATCTCCTTCGTGGAAACAATATTTTGTCTGGGCGTATGTAATATTTAACTTACCGAAACTAACAGCGACTAAGTTTTAATATTGTAACTACGCAACGTTGTTTAAGTGCAAATGGTTCGCGTTATTCTGGGCGCCTGAAAAAGCGGCGACCTTCATGAACTAAGTCGCATGAAAAGGCATATATTGTCTCTTACACACGAATATTGTTAATGAAAAATTTCAATGTGTCTAAATTTATATTCGTCTTTATCTTGAAGTCGGAGAGAGGAACACTAAATGACGTCGCCAGATACGTTATCATTCATATGTACAGATAAGGAAATACAATATTCTTAGCTCTCTTGTAGTGTTTCGCTTATAACACACTACGCATGTGGAGTAAACAAGAGACCATGTATATGTGCTACATGTGGACAGAAGTGTGAAATTATTGCCTACATACAGATGGATTCGTTTCAAGACTCATTCCAAATTTTAATTCCACATCTATATCTTATTTACTTACAAATGACTTTAGAGAACCCAGAGCTTCATTGCTGCCCTCACATAAGCCCGTCATCAGTCCTTATGCTGAGCAAGATTAATCCAAACCCTACCATCATATCTCACCTCCCTCAAATCCATTTATTCTATAACTAGCTAGTTCTTTTGCTACTAATGTTGCCCCTCCTGTTTTATAAAGACTATTAGGCCATAGTATTGTGAAATAAAATTCCTTACATTATAATACACAACACTGTACATAAGGTTAATAGTGTATAGCAGTGATGTCAAAGCAAGCGCATTTTCCTGACCTTGACGTCGTGCGCGGGCAGCAAGCGCTAAGTATGGAAAGAGGAAGGGTTATGTATATGAATAAGCAACCTGTTGGATTAAGAAAACATTGGTGCACAAACTTCAAACGGAACGTGAAATTTTATGTCGTTATTTTTATATGGCTTCTTTCTGTTTAATATTATCTATATTGTCTGTAAAACAAAAGTACTAACACCGATTTCTTAATATTGCACTTGTGTTTTAAATCTTAATAACATAATAGAGAGTTAAGAAGGAATATTCACTTCAATTCCATAGTAGTATAATATTATACTGTATTAAGTGGATGAGACACATCATTCATAAAGAAAGTGATATTCCAAAGAAAGAGATTTAGTATGACATGATAAGCTGGAATTTATATTGATGGTATGTTTAGCCTTACAAAAGTAATCAATAAACTAATCAAAACAATATTACAGTACAAAGCAAAGTTACCTAGGTACTGTATCTGTTTTAAGTGTAACTAATATTACATAACAAAATTCTTATCGCATTATTCTTTCAAGGTGATATTTGTGAGCAGCTTCCTATCATCAGAATATTAAATTATTTTCTCGAAATCTGCTGAAGCTATAGAGCTGACATTTTTATAACACATGGGCACGTATCTTTTGCTTATGATGTAAAAGTAGTTGCTTTGTTAATTAATTTCCTTACAAACAATTTCCATGCGAATATTTTCAAAATTTTCAATACACTATCTTCAGTAATATGTATATACGGTATATTAGATTTACGAAAACATTCTGTAAGGCTACTAAATAAATACGCCTATACCTGAAAATTTCACTTTTCTTTACGAAAAGTTGAGAAAATATTTCTTTTGAATAAAAAAATCAAACTTGTGAAAAATGAGCATTAAAATTAAAACTTACATTCTTACAATGCACTTATACTTCTCAGGCAAATCTAAAAATTAACATGGATACAGTTTTAATAAGTTCTCTTCCCTTTATCTATTGAATCAGTGCTGGCCATCCCTGAATATAGATCGACCAAGCGGCATATACCACCTCTTTTGTCATTCTCTTTCCTTTCCGCTGTAAAGCGCTCAGGCTCTCCTGGGCTCTAAAGCGCGCGCTCGGTCCTGTGGGCATCAATTGACATGCCTGGTGTATAGTGTACATAATGTTTGATCAGTGTAGCCCTACATGCTTTATTATAGTGTAAATAGTAAAAATAGCATATTCTAGTGTATATAATTTAAATAGGCCCTAATTTAAAATAGAAAATATTAGTGTAGTTGTTAAAATTTTCCATGTTTTGTTCTATCTCATTTTACGAAACAACAGTCTTGTGAGCCGTCAGTCAAATATTCGCTTGCTAGATGCATGTGCGTCATCCACATAAAAACTCTAGTAATACTTAATCTTGTAGCCTCCTGTTACAAAGCATGCTTCCTACTCATAGCAGTTTCCTGACGAGTGGTCATCAAATGCGTCAAGACTCAACGTTAGGAATGTTCTACGGGATTCATACTCATTAAAGGTGTCTTGGAACATATTTCCCTAGAGTATTACGGCTCTTGCTCTACAATCACTTAAATATTGCAGTGTAATAATCTCTTAGCGTATGTGTAGTCACTCATTTAATACAACTCGCAGTAAAAATGAGTAAATGTATTGTATAACATTCCTTTCAGGCAAAAGGAGCTACGACTTGTAACCCATATGAAGTTAGTATGCGAATTGTAGAGTAGCTTTTACAACCTCGTTCTTTCGATAAAACTTCCCCCTTCACTTAGTAGAAGAGCCAGAAACGCCTGCATTTTAACCAGTCTCCATAATAGAAAATATCACACTCACAACAGATATCATCTTTTGTCGACCTCCTTCATTTAATATTTTAATTATTGCAAACAAAGAAACAGCGCCATCTATCGTCAAAGCTGGAAATCATATTATTTGTTTTCATAATTTAATTAAAATATCCACTACATAGACATTTAAAAACAGAAAGATAAAAATCAGTGTACACTTCAGAATAAACAAACAAAACCTAGGAATACGATAATTAAAAGCAAATATGAAAAAAGTAAATAAAATCTGAAAAGGAATTTCACGAAAGCGCCACCTAGTACACCTATGTGGATCATTAAAAAATATATATATATATATATATATATATATATATATATATATATCAATGCAGATGATTCGAACACTAAACATCTCGGAAAACGTAAATCTCTCGCTATCTAATATGAAATCATCGAGATACCGTGCAGATGAGAGAACATAGCGGCTATATGTATCGACCAATTTCGTAGTGTTAAATGCATGCGATTTGGATTATTTAATTTCCCAAAAGTAATTGATTAAAACACGCTAATGGGACAGTGAATTAATAAAATTCAATCATCTCATTTTGTACAATGATGTAACGACAGAAAAATTCAGTTTCAATAAATTATTATTATTTTGAGTATGTTGCAAACACAGCGTCGACGCTCATGGGCACATGTGAATAACAAAACCATAGGCCTATAAAATACCAAACACACAGTCAGACCTGTGCCGACTATAATTATATACACATATTAGTTAACATAGACTACATACATACATACATACATACACACACATACATACATACACACACACACATACATACATACATACATACATACATACATACATACATACATACATACATACATACATACATACATACATACATACATACATACATACATACATACATACACATTCCTTGTCACAGGAAATCAGGAGCAGTCGGAGTCTAAAATCTTTTAAGTACACTCTACTTAGAAATGTCTTTAATGAATAGAACTAGACTCTTGCGGAAGTTTCTAAATAGTCTTAAATGACCAAGTTATTTTTTTCTCCTCTCTCTTCTTCTTTTTTTTTCTCTTTTCTTTTTTTATTATTTTCATATATTACTTAATCATTTGTGTTTGTATGCCATTTAGTAGGACTTTGCTAATCAACATTTATGTCTTGTCACCCATATGTATTCTCCAATTAGTATACTAACTGAATAATATATCTCAAGTAAATTAATCGTCCAATTTGTCACGGGCATTTTAGGTCTTATAAATTGTGTGTGTGTGTGTATTCCCCTTATGTTATGTAACTGATTTTGATTATGTGTAATTTTCTACTTTATTTTATATATTATGTAACTGATCTTGACTATTTGTAATTTTATATTATGTAACTGATCTTGTCTATTGTAATTTCCTACTATATTTTATGTAATTTCTAAAGTATTTTCTTTTATGTTGTTTTGTAATCAAATTTTGTATCTCATGTATATTATTGAAACCTGGTTAAGTGGAAGAGAAGGCCTCATGGCCTTAACTCTGCCAGGCAAAATAAACCTACTACTACTACTACTACTACTACTACTACTACTACTACTACTACTACTACTACTACAACACACATACATACATACATACATACATACATCTCGATTCAACGTTATTGGCCCCTGTCCTTGGTTGTTTGGCTAGTCAGCGAGCTGTGTTTTGTGTCATAAGAAAGAAATTTAATCACAAATGTGCATAGGAGAGGAAGAGAGAAGAGGAAGAGCTCGTAGCTGAGGGACACTCATGTCAAAAAAAATATGTCAACATGACATTGTTTAGTCAACAGACGTAGTGGTTAGTAACGGGAAGTGTGGAAGAATATTGTGTTTTAAGACGGAATGTACCGCGACATGATAAGTAGGAAATGTTAGGTGTTATGATTGTTCGGCCTGACCTGTGTGACCCAGCCCACCAGTAGTGATGAGTAGGCTTCGGCCTAGGGAGACAGAGTAACCAGTATGAGGTTTAGAGTACACGGAGTATAAATGACGTCATGACTCGTGTGGAAGGGTGACTGCAACACCACAGGTGGGTCCGTAATGTGCATTACCGTTGTGTGTATTGCTGCTTGGCTGCGGTATGTGCAACACTGTAACAGGCTTCGGCGTAAGGACACCTGATTGAAGGTTACAACTCACGTTAATACTTTAATGGTAGACATTTATTGTCTACACTAGAAATGTACTGTATATACTGCATCTGTACAGTGTGAAATATGTTTCGTGCTGTACTGTGACGGACTGTTCACATGTTGAGACACGAAGTAACGGCGCGCTCCATCTCCCACTCCACTCGACCAACACAACACTATCGACGGTGCGTTCTGAACATAATGCGTTTCTGTGCCCAGGACCGAAGCCTGGTGATGAGTAACGCGCTCTTGTCTATCTACGTACTTTTTGCAGGGGCCAAAATTCCTGAATCAAGCTGTACACAAACACATACACACACACACACACACACACACACACACACACACACACACACACACACACACTGTTCATTCACGGTAGGAAGGACCTAGTGAAGTGTATCGGCACACGACAGAAGAACGTTAGCGCTGTTATAGAACTTTAATTGAAGAAGAGGTTAGGTAGCAGATCTATTCTTCACTTACGACTTCAAACTTTTTTTTGTGTTATTATTAGTTAAAATGTGTGCCAGTTGTTATCATGTGGCGTTCGTGGGAATCTACATCTCGAGATATTGGTACATGATGAAAATGAACCTTTTGAGTTAACAATTTAACATATATATATATATATATATATATATATAATATTTAAAAGGAGAGAAGGGGACAATGTCATAAACTCATAACCCACTGCCAAAAACTATATCTGCGACAGAACTACCGCGCTCAACGCTGAAGATTATAGTTTTGAGCAAAATACTTTGTGCCAGAAAAGTGTGTTCAAACAGGAGAACAGATTTGTGCATAATTATTAATTTAGCGTGACCTATTTAAAAGAACACTGTTTTTGTGCGAATGAAACCGTTTCGAATAGGCATATAGACAACATTCTTAGAGTTCTGCGGAGCAATGCAATATATGTACTATGAGTTCCTATCCTCCTGGGTCCTGGAGTATAGTACACTATACAACATACATGCAATTAGTTTCAAATTTGTCACTAGATGCAATCGTTATCGATCACTTCTTTTCTGTGCTTGTCAAGCTCCTGCCATCTCTTTCGACTTCCAGGAAGCACAAAAAATTGATTCAATCATTGTAGTGCGTGTTTCAACTATTTTAAAATGAAAATGGCGACCAGCAACTAAACGCCAAGGCACCGCAGGACGTGCTTTCGAAGCAACTACACAGTAAACGTTATATCTTAACGATAAAAAATATTTGGAATACATCTTAACTGTACTAGCTTTATGTTACATAATTATGTGCATACTTTTACTGATGAATATAAATGAATAGAGGTGTGAAACACTGAAGTATATTGTACTATACTCCAGGTCACAGTGAAGTCAAGTGTTCTTTTGAACTTTTTACCTTATAATTATGTGTAAATAATACTAACAATAATAATATATTTGTAATAATAGTATTGATTAATAACACTCTAAATTTTTTTAGTATTTTTCCTCATTTCAGCTTTTTTTTAAGCGTAGAATTATATTGAACTTTAAAAATAAAACAAACAGTGTCTCAGGACTCAGGAGGCTATTCCGCAGAACCATTGAACTAACAATGGAGTTTACGTTTAAAATCCAGTTAATCCTGTATTGTCTTATTGTTTGCCATTTAGTGCCTTTTAATTCGACCAATGTATTCATTAAATATAGAGAAATTGAAGTTATAGACCTATTTGTCTTTATAAAATGAATACATCAGCTAACCCATCCCCCGAGAATCGACTTTCGATCTGGTTGAGGATAGGAATATTCTCTGTTCTAAAGTACTTAGCCACGGATGTACATTTTACAGTATTGACTACTTTGTGGTAGGAGAGGATCAAGAGTTGGTTGTAGTTGGAATAGTAGAAACGAAGAAGAGCAAGAAAATGTGGTAGGGTAGAAAGAAGAGAAGTTGGAGAATAAAGTTACTCTTTTAGGGCTCTTATAAAATTAAGATGTTTCTGTGTCATGTTCAACTTAGGTGATGTCACTGTGAATACCAAAAGCACTGTGTCATACAAAGTCTGTCTATAAAATATTCACGCTATTTCTATGGGATGAGACCAACAAGACTATCATAAAATGTCACCGAGGAAATGTTTCTTGCTACAGCTCTGTCGAAATGCAAGGGAACAATAAAGATAAAAAAGGAAAAGACAACGAAAGCAAATAGCAAGGGTAAAGAGCAAAGTCAACAATGTTACTCAACTATTTAGCGACAATTTTGTAACAAAAATAGATGGAAAAACAATATAACCTAATTAGAAATTAAATTGACAAAAGAAATTGAAGTAGGCCTACAATAGAAACACATGCAGTAAACTTGTGCTCTAAGTCAAGTTAGCTGCACCAGAAGGAACTGTGGTCTAAAACTATTGACGTTCTGAATAGACGAATAATGTGGAAGTAAGGAGGATATAACGGATTACTGGAACGAGGAGAAGGTAAAGAAAAATAATGATATGAAGCTGTAAAAAATGAATTTTAATGAAAGATAAGAGAAGAGAAGAGAAGAGAAGAGAAGAGAAGAGAAGAGAAGAGAAGAGAAGAGAAGAGAAGAGAAGAGAAGAGAAGAGAAGAGAAGAGAAGAGAAGAGAAGAGAAGAGAAGAGAAGGGAAGGGAAGGGAAGGGAAGGGAAGAGAAGAGAAGAGAAGAGAAGAGAAGAGAAGAGAAGAGAAGAGAAGAGAAGAGAAGAGAAGAGAAGAGAAGAGAAGAGAAGAGTGGGGAGGGAGGGAAGGAAAGGGAATAGGAGGAGACGTTCAACAAGGTAATTTGTGTCTAGTGGGATAACTATGATTAACATACATGGTATTAAAATACTAAGATTCTTCTTTATGTATAACAAACATCTAATATATGTGGAAGACAAAAATATATCCCAAATAAATTGGAGAATTACAATAAATAGCTATCAATATAATAGTACAGAAGAATAGTATAATATAAAAGTAATTTGTAAAAAAAATTTAAGGGATTTGTTTGACACATATTCATATAAAACAGCTGGATTAAGACAAAACGGTAGGTCCTTCAGAACTAGAGTCGCGCATAATCAGTTACGAAATATACTGGGTGTTCATTTCAAAGTGTGTCATGACGTCACTGTAGTGAGTCAGCGATTTGAAGCGAGTTTCAGATTTTATGTCAGAGAAGTTGCCTATTAATGAAGGCGTTCAGTCTGAACTTGAGAACGTGTACGGTATAACTTGAACGTCGTAGTAACAGATGGCGGTCTGTACGGTCTGTGTGCTACCATAACCTCTTTCGAACTGTGTTTTGCGCGGGCAAGTCGTACACAGGGTATTTGTTACCATCCGTTGCATACCGCAACCTTCCACAACATTCCACAACACAAATCAAATGCTCCGTGTCCATATTGACCGTCCAAGTTAATGTCAACAAATACGTAAGTAATCGTCTTAACCCTCTCGCCATATCCCGACAGTAAGAAAAAAACTCATCTCAGTACGTGTTTCCAAACAATTCACATTCCTGCCACTACCGGCGTTACCGCACGTATCGGTACGTACTCGTACTTCCAGAGTCCGTGGGTATCCACGGACTCTGCGTACTTCAGAATGAACGCCGTACTTGCTAGGCAACTTCTCTCGCATTTAGGTAATACGCGTCTGCGGGAGTGTAGGAAGATTGAATTCTCTAGGCTCATCGGCTAGCCACATGACGACATACAGCGAGCCATGACACATTTTGAACTGAACACGCAGTAGAAATGATATCTCAATGCTGCTGAACGCCAGGCGCTATAGACAGTATGCGAAGCTCTTCCGTCTCGCGGAATGATCCAATGTTCGTTTTAACGAATGTCCGAATATTTCTCGGGTGGACGGCTCTGCATCATGAAAGACAGATAATATTGAGCCATCCAGAAATTTCAAGAATCGTTGCAAAGACGCGATTATCATCGTGTACCTTTCAATTTATATTTCCTCCTCTCTCCACTGTGCGTCGGTTGGGATAGTAGTTTGCGTCGTGTTTCATTAAACATTTTAAGTTGATTTCGGGCCTCCTACTTCAGTCTAAATTTGGACTTCTCGCTTGCGCGATATGCGTTCTATAGCTCGGCTCTCTAGCTACGAAAAGAAGCATTGACGTCAATGCTATGACATGTGGTTCAAACGGAGTGACATCTAACCCAACGTGGGCTAACTAGATAACGAGCCAAACGTGGGGCATTTTCGGATGGTTGCCAGCTCGCTCAGGCTCCACCGGCAGGTGCCGTTCATATCTTGTTTGATTTGGTGTTCCTTCTTTATCCATTGTTGTAGCAACTATCTTAATGTTTATTTTTATTTGTGAGCAGAAAAGGCGAGAGGTGTTTACATATTAGTGACAGTTAATTCCGAAGTTATCCTCATCCATATCTACAGTCTATACAAAACTAGAAAGATATTGACAGTTCAACAGCTTCAAGGAAATCACCATAGCAACCGCTCAAACTAGCCAATTAGAGTCTATGGTACAGGTCGGCGTTGCCGATTGTTTCACAGCGAGCAAGTGTCAGCCAGTTGCTTCGTTCGTAAGAGTTGAATCTTCGTGTGTTGCAGCAAGTATTGGTGTTCTGTCGTGGCTAATGTTTTCGTAGTTATTCCGGCATCATGTGTATTTATATTACCGACTACATTAAGAAAAATACAAATTTCAAACGAGAAACGGAATCTTGCACAGCAGTGTTTCTTTTCTCCACACTATCTTTTTTGTTTTTCACTGCACAATTTCACAACGTCGCTCCCTTTCCACGCGTGAGAGAGAGAGAACTGTCAATACCTTCCTAGTTTTGTACAGACTGTAGTAAAGAGAGAGGCGTAGTTCTACCTTAAAGAAAGACATAAAATAATTAAAAGAAGGAATGAGGTAATAAGGGGGGAATATTTGAAACGTAATAAAGAGAAAGAAGGAATAAAATACAAAAAGGGGAAGCGGAAGAGGAAAAGCTAAGGAAGAAAAATCTTGAGAAATAGGAAAGTAAAATTAAGGGAAACAGAAAAGGATGAATTAGAAGGAGGAGACTAGAAAATCAAACATGTGACTATAAAAATCTATTAGAATTTGACAAATACGGGTTTTGGAAACAAAAAATGATAATGTGGTTAGAAGGTAGCGTTGTATTCGGAAGGTTCGGCGTTCCATTTCAAGGGCTGATTCTCTTGATCTCAATTTTTCGTGGTTTCCGAAGTCTCTCCAGACAAATTTCGGGACAGAACCAATTACAAAAGAGCAACGACAACCCGCTTTCTACTCCATCCTAAAAATCAGCGGTCAACAAATAACCAGGGCCGGGAAACAGTCGCTCTCAGAGCGCTTAGCTTCTCCCGCTACAGTTTCTATTGTACGGGTGCTCATATATTGACTGCTCTGTTTACTATACAAGTTTGTCACCCCTAGACATAACTCTTCACAGATACACCTCAGTCCACATCTGTGGAGTAACGGTCAGCGCGTCTGGCTGCGAAACCAGGTGGCCCGGGTTCGAATCCCGGTCGGGGCAAGTTACCTGGTTGAGGTTTTTTTCCGGGGTTTTCCCTCAACCCAATACGAGCAAACGCTGGGTAATTTTCGGTGCTGGACCCCGGACTCATTTCACCGGCATTATCACCTTCATATCATTCAGACGCTAAATAACCTAGAAGTTGATACAGCGTCGTAAAATAAACCAATAAAATTAAAAAAAAATTAAGATACACATCATGCATAACATGGCCCGCCGAAGTGGTGTGCAACTTGAAAATGGGTCACAGTCCTGCCATCTATCCGCAGTATGTGGAACCTAAATCACGTTAAGTGAAGTGGGTAGGCATCAGACACATAAATACACACAAATGTAGTACATTTAGTACTTGTAGAACGCGATTTCTCAGCCCCCCCACACTATAGTTCACCTCTACCGGCATGGTCAAAGTTGGTTAGCGTTTAGCACACGAAGTGAATGAGATAGGTACTGTGCTCCAACCACGAGAAAGTCTTTGTGGAATGAAACGCAGCGGGGTAATGCTGTGAATGAATGTTGATGTCATAAGATGTCATAAGGTCACACACGTGGGTATCGTATCTCTATTGGCTCGCTCTCACAGCACAAACAATATCATTGATGTACACATTTTGATACTATCCTAGTTACAAAATTAGATCACTGTTAATCTCTCGCCTTTTAATCCCTCCATACAGGAAATAACATATGCAGGAGAGCGCATGGTCTTTAAACTAACGTTATAACTCTAATATTATCTATCTACTTCGCTCCAATAGATGACGCAATAGTAAGTACATTCCTTTCACGGTTGATCTCCTGGTTGGAGAACAGTAGGTTTGCTGCGATCACTGTTGAACATCTCAAGGTATAAAAATGTCGACCACTGCTCTATACCTTGATCACACTGCTTCGATATATTATCTTCCGCAGCGGTCTACCCATCTGACCGGAAAGTATGGTATTATAGCTAACAATACTGCCTTCTATCGGGAGATAAGTGAATTAGTTTTGAAGGTAAAACTGCGGAATACGCGGAAAATGCCAGAGAAAAAATTAGGTTGTAAATTATTTGGAACTCCATCTACATTTCTTTGCTGTTGCTGAAATTTGAGAGATTTTTAGCTACTAAAACATCACACAGAACAGGGACTGTTCCTTGGCGTGTATCTGTTTTATGTAACTTAAGTATAGAATATAACAAAGGAACAAGATGGAAACTAAAGCAAGAAATAAAAGAACGCTCCGATAATACTCCACTCACAGACTCTTTCTTGGCCACAAATGTCACAGAATTTGTCGTGAATCGAGAGGCCGATGAAACTGTGGACAACCCTGGCGAAGAAGTGGAAAGTGTGAGAGCAAATGGAAAGAATAGCGGCGGCTGCTCGTATTAGTAGAAGATATGGATGGCTGCACTCCGGACGGGACGCCGAGCAGCGCCGAGTCGAGGTGGCTTTTACGGGCGCGTTGACGTCACTCCCCGCTAACGGCAACAACCGCCTCACTCCACTGTCACCTACAGCACAATGTATTGAGCCAGCTAGTCTCATGTCTTCAGGGACGCTGACGGCCGTAAGTAAATCAAGTATGTCTGGAATATGAGGGCCAGAACAGTAAACTACTGTTCTCCAACCAGGAGATTGACCGTGAAAGGAATGTGCTTACTATTGCGTCATCTATTGGAGCGAAGTAGATAGATAATATTACCGTTATAACGTCAGTTTAAAAAAACATGCGCTCTCCTGCATATGTTATTTCCTGTATGTAGGGATTAAAAGACCAGGAGATTAACCGTGATCTAATTTTGTAACTAGGGTAGTATAAGTATGTGTGTATCAGTGTTATGGTTTGTGCTTAGAGAGTTAGCCAATGGAGATGCGTGTACCCACGTGTGTGACCTTATGACATCTTATCACATCAACATTCATTCACAACGTTACCCTGCTACGTCTCATTCCCCTGAGACTTTCTCCTGGTTGGAGTACAGTAATGCGCTGCAATACATCGGGATGTCCTCAAAAACGGATGTAATAAAATTGCACATACTTACTAATTGAAGGATTCACAGCCATAGTGGGCCAAGCGCCATTTATTAAAAACGGAGAAAGCAAGGGTTAAAGTTAAGTGAATACCATAATTTAATGTTGATTAACATATCATTTAGTTTTAGTGTATATACTTTATATTACTTGCTACAAGTTTCCATTGAATTATGGTAATAACTTCATTTTAACCATTGTTTTCTACGGTTTTAGTAAATAATAATAATAATAATAATAATAATAATAATAATAATAATAATAATAATAATTTATTTTAGCTGGCAGAGTTAAGGCCGTAAGGCCTTCTCTTCCACTCAACCAGCAAAAAGTGTATATACATATGCATGAACTTACAAAGAATCCGACAATTTGATTTAGATGAGAGTTACATGTATACAAAAGTTATTTACAAATTAAGCAACAAAATACTATGAACTATTAATTAAACACTGAAATAAACTGTGTAGCAGAATTAAACTAAAATACATAGAATGTTAATATATTTCAAATAATATTAGATAATAGAAAGAGATTATTACGAGACAATTAAAATACAGCACAATCAGGATGATGTCTAAAGAAAAAAGTAACAATGTAGTCAGTGATAGTTTAAATCAGTATGATTGGAGTGAAATGCTAATAAGGTTATCTTTTAAGCTGTTCTTAAAGGTGTTTATTGTCTTGTAGCCCCTAATACTTTGTGACAAGGAATTCCATTGACGCGAGGTGGATATTGTAAAAGATGATGAATAACAAGATGTTCTATGAAGAGGTATACTTAGCGTGCCACAGATAAGTGATCTGGTATTTACGTCGTGGTTAGAGTATAGATAAGAGAAACGAGACGAAAGGTAATTTGGTGTTGAAGTGTGCAGAATTCGAAAGAGTAAAGACAAAGAGTGTAAAGTTCTACGTTCTTTAAGTCGGAGCCACGAGAGACTTGCGAAGGACGGTGATATGTGTGTAAATGGCGCTTGGCCCACTAGGGTTCTGAACCCTTCAATTATAACCTACCTGTTACGTAGAAATTGAAACACACGCTCTGATAAATAAACATCTGTAAAGTCTCCACTATAACACGCTTTCATTCAATTGAATTGAATCGAATTTCGGGGGTGGAGCTCTATAACCCAGAATTGCGACCTTTCAACAGCTATCGCGCTAACCCTCAAGCTAGGCGCATTCCCAAACTCACATCGACAGACTACTCTAAGGTTTCGACTAGGAACCCCACTCGTTCCTAAAGGTCTTCTCACTAGACTTCTACATTCTCTTGAAAACGGCCGACCGAGCTCACCGATGAGTCCGCGGTTGTGAAGAGGCAGCCGGGAAATGAGTAGCCTAACTCGAGCGCATGCAGTTGAGAATTTATAACCGGACGGTTGAAACGTTTACTCGGTCGGTCGCGAGCGCTCGAGGTTCTTGCATTACAATTACATCACCTTTTAATGCCTGATACCCAAAACAGTCTACTTAAGAAGGTTACCATTTGTTTTTATTTCAGATAGCACGAAAATTAGGACGCATTTTAACATTTAAATGAGGAAAAATAATTTTTAAATAACACAATTCTTTTAATGAAATAATGCTTATTATCAATCGTGTTATTCATCATTAATTTTGTCGAACTTATCACATCAGTAATGAAAATGTTTAAAGTAGCTTAGTAAATATGTGATTGCATAAAAAGAACAGATATTTTGTGATGCGTCTCAAATATCTTCAAAAGCGGACATAATGTATTTCAGTCACAGTATTTAATAAAATAAACCAAATGTACTTGTTCACTTTGCGTAACATTTTTATAATAATGTATATTAAGAAATGCTTAATAGACAATGATTGACGTTGGAGCTCCTTATGGTAAGGTGGATGCAGATTCTCTTATTCCACATTCAACGACCATATCACAAATGTCAAGCATGGAGTAAACAAGATTCGTGCTGAAGATATTCCAAAATTAAAAGAATCAATGGAAAAAAATCACCATTTGCGTTTAAAATTAATAATTTTTGTTATAGCGAGAATTACAGTTTCCGTCCGCCTTGTAAATGGTAAATGGTGCCTTTAGCCTTAGAAATCACAAGGAAACTGAACAAATTGTAGCCTATTTGTACTGATACCAAAATAATGAATATGCTTCTAGGCTAAGATATGTCTGTTGGAGGCGAACAGTACACGAAGAGTGTGTAAATTTTATTGATACAGATGTGAGAAGTTTCTCCGGAAATGGAAATAAAGATATATTACTTACTTACTTAAAAATGGCCTCTAAGGAATCTGGAGGTTTATTGCCGCCCTCACATATGGCCGTTATCAGTCTCTATTCTGAGCAACATTAATTCAGTCCCTAGCATCATATTCCAATTCCCTCAAATCCATTTTAATATTATCCTTCCATCTATGTCTCGGTCCCTTTATATATATATATATATATATATATATATATATATATATATATATATATATATATATGCATTTATGGATTCACCCATACGTGCTACATGCCCTGCCCATCTCAAACGTCTGGATTTAATGTTCCTAATTATGTTCAGTTGAGGACTATAACGAGTGCAGTTCTGCTTTCTGTAACTTTCTCCATTCTCCTGTAACTTCATCCCTCTTAGTCCCAAATATTTTCCTAAGCACCTTCTTCTCGAACACCCTTAACCTCTTTTCCTTTCTCAAAGTGAGAGTCCAAGTTTCACAACCATACAGAACAACCCGTAATGTAACTGAGTTATAAATTCTAACTTTCAGCTATTTTTAGAGCAAACTGGATCAGAAAGTTCTCAACCGAATAATAACAGCCATTTCCCATATTTATTCTGCGTTTAATTTCCCCTCGAGTGTCATTTATATTAGTTACTGTTGCTCCAAGGTATTTGAATTTTTTTAACTTTTCACAGTCCTAGTACCAAATCTCAAAACCTTTTACCTTTGCTGTGGTCGCGCCAAAAAATTAGTCCCAGTCCGAGGCTTATGTTGGGGTTTCGTAACAAGCACCGTTTGTAAAGTAACTGTTAACATGCCTGACCGTGAAATGAGCGGGCCCGGGTTCAAATTCTGGTTGGGACAAGTTACCTAGTTGAGGTTTTTTCTGGAGTTTTCCTTCAATCAATTAAGAGCAAAAGCTGGATAACTTTCGGCGCTAGACTCCGGACTCTTTTCGCTAGCATTGTCACCTTCACTTCATCTCATTCAGACGCTAGATAACCACAGCAATTGATAATGCGTCGTAAATAATCAATTAAAATAAAAAACAAGCTCCTTTTACGGTGATGGGTCGTTCGTCCTTCGCCTAATCCCCAAGCTGGAGGACCACTCCTTATGGGCTATCAGCGACTGCTTATTCAATATATTCATAGAGACTCTACGTATATGGAGGCCGTCTCCTTTATCCGTAACCTGAGGACGCGCCATGCCGTAATGATAGGGATCCACAATACATTATAAAATATATTACCTCTTTTTATTAATATCATTCATTTTCTACTAAGGAATAGTGTGACATTTCCTAGATAACACAATTTTAGTATTTTTCATCTTCTTGAAACATTCTCCTTTTTAATATCTACCTTTCACAGTTATGTAATATTACAGTTTTCATTATTTTCTAACATCAATAAATCATTTCGTTTTCACCTCTTCGAGGAATTTCCTTTTATAAATTTGCTGGCTTTGCGTAGTTACAGAATCAATAGCAATTCCTAAGTTATGATGGTATTGCTTTAATTTGTCCTCCCATTAATACTTCTGAAACGAATCTAATTAAATATTCCCACCTACAAAAGCTAGTGACGCAGGATCTACTAATGAATTTAAAGATGTAAGTTGTTATAAATGAACATATTTTCTTTTGCTTGTATATTAAAAACATTTCTGATTAGTGTGAGGTGGGTTGTCAGACTTCAAGAGAAGAAAGTTGCGACTTTATTAAAACATGCTGCAAAGAAAAAAGTTGAGATAGGCGAGAAAGGCGAGGAAACCACAGATGAAAATTCCTTCATTAGCACAAAATTATTTTCAAAAAACCTGAATAGAAACTTCTGAAGTTACAATTCTTTCATTAAAAATCTTCGCCGCCGTTCCTTTTACATGTACAAATTGAAGGCAAGTATTCCAACGCTAAATAAACAGGCTTCCCTTCTAGGCTCGGTGGTAGCTATAGCTGTCATCAGGTCTGGGAACTCTGTTAATTTAACGTCCTGACCATTAATCACGTAGAATCCCGCGTCTGGGAATCCACTCCGGGTTGGATACCGCAGAATTAACTCATCCAGCCACTCTCTCCGGGTTTTTGAATTGAGAACGAGTTTTATTTCTAATAAACTGACAGAAGAGCAGTCACTGAGCTTGGCTTTGAAGTTAGCCTCATTAGTTCTATCGCTCTCTCACTCGCGGCGCTGCAATCGATATCTCGTATATTAGACGCACGTACAAGAAGGCCGTGCTTCTCCTATTGGCTTTGTTATGGTCCTGATAATTATTGTTACTTGAGCGAGATAAGTTACACGCAATTAAAGATTTTGATACTTACTTCTCCCTTATTTCTTGGGGAGGTTATTTTTTTGTTACGTATTGCTGACTTGACTATCTCAAATGTTAATGAGATCAGAAATATCCATAATACAACGTAATATTTACTTCATTAAAATACTGGTTGTAGTAATTGGAGATGGTTCATTAAACTTGAAAGAAAAGTCGATAATTTTACAAAAATAGTAAAAAAATTAAATAACCTTCCACAATTCTCAAGTTCAAAATTATTTCTTTTCACAGAAGAATGGTCTGTCTGAAGAAGTTATATTAAATTAATTAAAGCAAGAATTGTATTACTTATTAATATACAAGTAAAGTGACAGAAATGTCTAAAAAAATATTATTGTGAATGCGAGAGTCGATAGCTGAGTAGTCACTGAAGATAATGAAATGAAGCAGAAATGTAATATCTAAAATTAGTAAAGCAATAGACAGACATGAAAAAAAATAATAAAATCTATTACAGATATTATTACTCGACCAAGGCAAGTGGACTCCTGCAGCCCGGGGCGCCACTTGTACTTCTGCGTTCGTATAGCGTCATCGCGATAGTTCATATTACGCCCGCATCTCCACTCGCCTCGGTCGAGTTATAAAAAGAAAATATAATAGATTTGAAAGAAGTGGAAAAGTCACAGGCACAGATTTAAATAATATTTAAGTAACCCACCCGTATCAATTCAAAACTAATTAATGTAACAAAGTTTCAGCATTACAATGAAGGGGAATACAGCTGTGGAATAATCGGGACTCTTTACTAGCAGGGACGAGCGGCTGTCTAAAAATAGTGTACGCCGTACATGTTAAAATAATTTTTGTTTTCCAGGAAATTGTACATTGCGATACAAGGGTGATAAGTGCATTAAAACAGAATCGAGGAAAGAGTTTGGAAAAACGAGTCGGAGCGTCTAACGAGACACAGTGTCTCTTTTTTTTTTAGATTCTATTACGCACTTAACGCACGTGTATTACATACAATTTTTTGGACGATTGCATTGCCAATATGAATTGGAATATTAAAAAAATATTGCTATTAAAAGAGTAAAGAACAAAAATATGAATTGCCTGTCGTTGCTATTAAGGTATGTAAATACATTTGTTTTCACAAAATAACTATTGTTTACTTTAATGCCATATTCCGATGGTGGAAAAATTACATATTAATTCAATTGTGGAAGAATTATTAGGCAACAAATGCCAGAAGATGCAGAATTAGGACAGGCGTTTAGATCCGGATGTGATAATTGGTACCGGAGAAGTCTAAAAAAATATATGAATGATATATTGTACATTTCAAAAGTGGTTACATGCAAACCTTGTAATAGTTTCATTTACCGCAAGTGTGCTATATTTAACTGTAACAGCATTGCCATATTCTTTTGTTTGCATAGCAACCAGATAAGGTGTGGTATTCGTTAATTTCGATGCATGTTAACAATATGAGTAAGTACACTATACTGATCACATCGTCCAAAAATAACTACTTCACGTCAGGAATACTGAGAAATGTAATTCCGCATAAATTCGTAATCAATATAATGCAGCATCTTAAATTTTCGTAAAATGTTATCGGGCAACAATAACGAATTCAGTGGTTTGAAATAAATGTTCTATATCCTACATTAAACCGTAAATATAATATCATTCATTTCAGGGGGCTATTCTTTGAGATATTTCAAACAAAAAAGCTTAACCCTTAAATTCGCAAAGTAAGGATACAACAGGTTAATAGGCTATATGCTATAATTTTAATAGAACAATAGAAACAGAATTGGTAAGAAAATTAAAATTTCACAATACTATAATATTATTTATTTAATTGAATGACAGGTACATAGATAACTTATCTTTCACTTAAACACAACCTCAAGATTAAAACAATATAACTTGATAGAACTTAAAATTAAATCTAATATTTAAATTTAAATTGTTAACTGCCTCCCATTGGAGGTAGCCCAGAAGGACTCAGTATACTCTCCTACATGAATTTTACATTATTAAATGTTTACATAAATTTGTTGACAGATATAAAGTGAAGGAAAAGAAATTAAACAGAGTGAATATGATGACTCAGAATTTGGCAAGAGCGTTTCAAAACTGATGTTAAGATGTCAGTAGTAAGTGTCTGTGGTAGTTCAAAAGTCTTCCTGAAGCTTTCAAAGAACTTGGAAATCACACCACGAGCTCCAATAAGAAGACCAATCACCTCAATGTTTTCAAGCTGGTATTTTGCTTTGAAGTAATCAACTGTTGGCAGATAAATGTTGATCTTTTCTTGATTGACATCCTCCGGCTGGCTACTCCCCGTTTCAATCCTTACGGTAGGATCAATTATATAACCTTTGTTGGTAGTCTGGGAATACGCTATGATGTCAATACTTCTAGAGGAGCCATTAGTAGCAATGCAAAATCCTTAAAGACAATACTATAATATTGTACGAAATATAAAATATGGACACTGCGATAGTTGTTTTCTTTACAGTCCGACAGGGTTTAATAAACTAATGTGAGAAATTAAGTTTGGCCAATTTAAGGGTTAATACAATGTTGCTCATATTTGCTTTTTCTCCGAGATAAAACGAAAAAATATAACATTGTAAAATTCTTTGCAGAACGAAAAATTATATTTGTTCGAATAAAATTCTGCACATTAAGGGAAAAAACTAAAATTCTTTCAATCATTTATTATCATAATACACTCCTGTCTTAAATTGACTGAGCATATTGGGAATGCAATCAATGGCTTTCTCAAAACAAACTAAAAAATTTTTTAATTTTTTTCTTCCTGTAACCACTACAGGTTGCCATCGACAAAGAGTACCATGATATAATAGAGTAAATGCCTTGAGGCTTAGTGATAAATTGTTGTTAGGTGAAAAATAAACAATTTGAATTATATTGAAACATATGATATTAAACGAAGTAACGTCAAGGAGATGCGAATTAGTCATGGTCCATATGTATGATGCCTGAAAATAGCTATTGAGCCTTTGAGTGCTGCAATTGTTAGATCTCTTAAAATTCTTTTATGCAGGCCAAAAGATTTACAGAAGTCGACTAGGAACCGGGGTATGGTCCCACGGGCTCCTATCATTAGTCCCGTAATGACGATGGATTCCAGATGGTATTTGTCCTTATAAAAACTGATGGAAGGTTCATATATATTCCTCTTTTCCTCGTGTACTTCTTCTGGCTGGTGTTCGTGCGATTCGAATCTCACAGTAGGGTCTATGATGTAACCTTCAAGAGAGGGAGGTTTAAATGCAATTATGTCAATTCTTCGATTACTGCCGTCACTGGATATGCCGTGTACTTCTTCATATACTAAATAACCTTTGTTCCTTAAGGCAGTTGCTATTATAGATCTTACTGTATGATGCCGCATATTTCGTAGAAGTTCACCGTGTGGACAGGCTCCCAGGACATGGGCAAGAGTTTCAACCTCCCTGTCGCAACGTCGACAGAGATTACTGCCCGAAGACCTGCCAGGTACACTACGCACAGCTGACACGTTCGCATTCATCTTGATTGCTTCCCTCCACTCACTACAGGAAAGATCCTTGTGATTCCGGATCCACTTATTGGCCGGGGTATATTGTTGGTATCAGAGCACGCCTTTGCCTTTATGTTTTTTCTGGCTCCAGTTCTCAAACGCTTTTTCTCTTAATACTTGCCGTACCTTTCGCGTATCTACAGTGCCGTACTTGTCCAAAATATTTGCTGATTCGGTGATATTGAGTGGTGTGAGACTGGATGTAATTTCTTGGGATAATTTTCTTGTAGCATGTAGGAAGGAATTATTGGATTTAAGCAATATCTTACATGCGTTTATATTTTGTAAGTATAATTCCCATGCTGAACAGAATAAACCTAATCCCTTGAATTTTGTGTCTGTATACAACATATCTGTAGGAAGGTAATTAGGCAGTTACAGTATTTCTTTCAGCACACCCCTTATCATAATATCTGCATCCACTATGAATTTATTAAAAATGTTTTTGGAGGCACTGTCTGAAATGGATATATTAGACTATGACAGATTGAGGTGTTAATGATGTTATATTTTTGATCCGCTTGTAAGTGTGGTGAAGAAATAAGCAATTCTACATTTGTTCTTAGTTTAGACAATGTTGAAAGAGGATCAAAATTAATCTCGTCATAAAAATTGACTCCTAGATAGCGAATGAAGTCACCTCTTTGCAAACCAGCTATTTCATTTCCAGACGAGATGTGGAAATTTTCTTCAAACAGCTGACCCTTTTTAATACACATGCCTTTACACTTGTTAATGATAATATCTAGTCCGATTTCATGGAATTGTTGAACTGCGTGATTGAAGAGTGTTAAAGAGGATTTTTTGTCTTTACCAATGATAACAATATCATCTGTGAAGCCCATTACAGTTAATTGATCTTCAGATGGACTTAAGTTAAATCCATACTGAGTAGTCATGCCGTGTTCACTAAGTTCGTTCAAAATATGGTCAATGCATAGATTGAAAAGAATAGGTGACAAAGGGGAACCTTGTAACGCACCTCTGACTATGGTGATGGGTTTTGTTTTACCATTGTTAGATTGAATCGTTGTAATATTAACTGTCTGTAAGCTTAAGACTAGATTTGTGAGTTTAGTTGGAATGGGTAATGCATTTAAGGTATTTCTTAAGTGGTTATGACCTATGTTATCAAAAGCTTTCCGTCTATCAATGAAAAAAACAGCCAGATATTTTGCATTTGTTTTGGCTTCACGTAGCAGAGAATCTAGATTTGCAGTGTTGATGTGAGTACCAGAGGAGTTGGTGAAACCTCTTTGGTTGGGGTTAAAACTCACGAATTCGCGGATACGTCAGTCAAGTACACGTTCAATTACTCTTCTGATTACTGAACATATTGTGATAGGCCTCCAGTTTGTTAAATTCATTGTATCACCACCTTTATGGATTAATATAGTTCGGGCTTGTTTAAACTTGGAGGGTACGAAAAGGAAGCAAATACGAGCAAATTTGTATTAAAATTTCTGTTTGACATATCTCAAAGAATCCCCTAAAATTAATGACATTACTTACGGTCCATTCTATATTTTTCTTGTAGTTGTATTGCATTTCTGGTGGTGTGTAAGAGAAAGCCTGATGTCATAACTTCATCAGAGTATATATATATATATATATATATATATATATATATATATATATATATATGTTGCATTTCACTGAATTATACATTCTTTCAACTTTAAATTCGTGTAAATTCTTCTTGAATTGTCATTCGTTCAATCTCCGGCCAGCACTTCTCCATTTCTAAATCATTTAACAACAAAATTTTATAAACGTCTTTTTCATCATCGTCATCAACAAGTGTTATTGTTGTTTAGTCAACTGTTCGAAGACAGGTCTACACCTCACAAGTATAACAAAAAGGTATCATTTGTGAGGCAACTAGGCCAGAAGATAATGGGTTAAGTTTGCCAGTTCCTTTCTCCCTCCTTTGCATACATCGCCGACTAGCTTCATATTACACTAGTCCAGCGGTTCTCAACCTATGGTACACGTACCACTGGTGGTAGTGGGCCACTGCTGGATGGTACTTCATAGTGTGAAATAAAAATCTGAATTGTCATAAGAATAAAACAATATTAAGTAAAATCTTTTCAATTTTGTGACCTCAGAATATTTGGATTTGTGACTCATTTTCTGTTGATGACGCCTTGCCAGAATCGTTAACTACTTCTGACAAAGACGAGCTCTCATGCGATGGAAGTCTGAGGCAAGTGATCAAGAGAATGGATTTAATAAACTTTTGGTTGGCAGCAGAAAATATTAATATTCTACTATCTGAGAAAAACTGTAAAACTTTTTATGGTGTTCACAACTAGGCCTACTTACTTTTGTGAATGTGGGTTTTCTTTCCCAATTTATTTTAGAAGTAAGTACAGGAATAAGTTGAATCTTGAACCTGAATTAAGACTCAAATTAACTCAATTTAAACTAGACATAAAGAAGTTGTATTTTGTTAAGCAAGCATAACCTTCACACTGAAACTGTGTTGATTTATTTCAGTTATAGGTTCTAGCATCAGCAGAGATATTATGAGTTTATGATGTAATTTTTTAGTATTTAATTATTTACCATTATGTAACTAATATAGCGCTATAAGCCCACATGCATTTTTCTATATATCTTATGAAACACTCCATTGAATAAATTCAAAGAGGAACTGTTTCTTAAGTAAACATGCCTAAATAAAGTAATCAATTTATTGGTATTGCAGCATAGAAGTGCAAATTATGACCCTGGGAGTGATACACAACGCCTTCCCATAATAAATTTGGTTAGTGGTACCGTTAATATCCTAAACTAAAGATAGTGGTACGTTATTGGAAAAGGTAGGGAAACGCAGCACTAGTCAAACTTCAGATGCATACAAACAATAATATTGTTCTTCCTCCGACACATATCGTCAAATGAGATGTACTGCCTGATAATAATAGATGTACTTATCAGCCAGAACCTCAATCAGAGGATACCAACAACATTACATCATTATTATTATTATTATTATTATTATTATTATTATCATCATCATCATCTTTTTTGTTATTATTATTAGTCCTGTTGATCGATCAAAATATTTAATCGATTAACTATTTGAATTTAATCGATTAATCGAATTTTGATCGAGTTGAAAAATGTTTTAATATACTGTAATACACAATTATTGTTAAATTTAACTTGTGTTCAGTTATAAGCACAAGTATTAAATTAATGTTGTATGTCTCTATTCTGTATATATTGTATCGTTGTATTACAAAAGAACTATTTTAATTACTTACTAAAATATTTATTATGAGGCTTATAATTTATTGTGTCAACTTCTCCGGGAATTTTTGAGACAAACATAAATAACAAGAAGTTTGAAGACTTACATAGTTAATATTGCTTCATCCACGATTTTAAACATGTGAGTGCATTTACATGCTCCGAATTAAGCGCAGTTCTACGTTTAGTAACAATGTTTCCTGCATCACTAAACACGAAAAAACTATTTTTCTGTTAAGCACTTCTCCACGATCGTTCAATTTAAATCCAAACGTTTCACCGAGTTTACCTTTCAAATTCTTATATGACATAATGGAGTTTACACTTTTCACAAACCACAAAAAAAAAAAAAACTAATATTTTTTATTTATCAAACTTATATATACAAACTCAGTACAGAAACTGCAACTGCAAAACTAAAGGGATCGACAAAGAAGACTGGCCCCTATTGTAATCGAATTACCAGATTTTACAAAGAGAAGTAGCTAAGCTCTCGCTTGCACACAGTGTAGACATGGCTATTTTAAAAGGGATGATGGGGACGAATTCATATATTTCATATGCTAGGAAGATGAGCTGACAACAAGGTGGACGTTTTCTTGGAAAACCATGAAACTTAATAAGGGTTTCGCATTGTTTTAACTTTCAATAGAGATAGACTAGGTCACTGTCCTCATATTTCCATCTCTTTCTGAAGTGTTTGTGGAAAGATTTTTCCTACTCTACCTAGTTTACAGTTAGAAAATAACAGTACTCTTGTGCTTTTAAGTAAGCAATTTTCGAGACAGAAATATTGTCGGAATTTTTAGTATGAGTTTGTATTAACAAAATAATAATTAATATCAACTAAAACGGGTTAATTTCAATCGACTCGATTATTCGATTAAATATTTTTGATCGATTAATCTTACAACACTAATTATTATTATTATTATTATTATTATTATTATTATTATTATTATTATTATTATTAAAGTCAAAGAATCCTGGTAATAATGTTTATATAATTAAGCCTCCGCTTGAGGCATAGCAGTGGGTCTACATCATTCAAAGTACATACTTTGTCTTATAGAACTGCATAAAATGTTCATGTCTCTAAATGAGAATAGAAGTGTAGACTGTTTGGTTGGATCCGATTCACAGCATTGCTTAAATATTCAAAGTTCAATGCTTCTGTAGCCTGAGGAAGTGAGCCGTGAGGTTAGTGATGTCGAGGCCAGCAATCTGTCACGTCATAAAACATTCCGACTAGTAACGCAGATGCAGACCCGGAAAAAGAAATCTGATGAGAGAGGGGAAGGGGGAGGTCTGAACCATAAAACAAAAGGAAGTCAAATAAAGTTGTGGGAGTGTATCTGGTCGGGCGCCCCTGGGATTAATTTGGTCCCAGACACCTACTGCCTCGACCCCACTCCAGAATGAAGAAAAATGACCCCGACATGAGCGAAGGGCGGCGCGCGGGCCTCTTATCGCAGGACCGCCGCAGTCCTGCCGCAGCCCGCCGAATGTCACGTGATCTGCTGGGGACGGACAGACGACAACACGTGCTGAGTGCGAAGAAATGCAGACATCGGATGTATGGCACAAACAACTTCAAGGCAATTGCCTAACTTCCTGCACTTTTAGTTCATTTAGGCCTATATTTACCAAGTCTAACAAAACGAGTATACAGTCTGGGGTTTTTCAGAGGAGACAAAAAGGGATCCTTAAATATTTCAAACAAAATAGTTGCATACAAATTTGCTCGTTTGTACTTCCTTTTCTAGATAAAAATTGTTTTATATGAAACTTTTATTTTCATAGAGTATTTTTGGAAAGCCATTGATTCGATTCCCAATAATGTTCAGTCAGTTTAAGACAATACATGATTTAAAGAATTTTAGTTTTGTCCTTTATATGTGCAGAAATTTGATTCGAACAAATGTAACTTCTCATTCGGCAAAGCAATTTTACAACGTTACATTTGTTCTGAACATTTAAAGAACAAAACTAAATTTTTTCAGTTACTTATTATCATAATAGATTGCTTTCTTAATTGACTGAGCATATCGGGCATTAAATCAATAGCTTTCCCAAAACACGCAATGAAATGTTTCATATATAAGAATTTTTATCTCGAAATGGAAGCAAAAACGAGCGAAATTCCATTTAACTTTTTTGTCTGAAATAGCTCAAAGAATAACCCCAAACATTAATGACATTACTTACTGTTCACCGTGTGTACAAAATATTGTTAAGGATACCCATGAGTGAAATTACGACATTCTAAACTATAAAAGCTAGATTTTTAAAATATGTACCATAGGTGTGTACTAATATAACTAAAGAACACACAAAAATTTGTCCTTGTAGCTCTCAGGATTCACAAGTTATGGGCAAGTTTACATTGGGGGGGGGGCGAGTAACTCAAAAAGTCCCTAGCGTAACAATTTTCTTTTTTTTTTTTTTTGTTCTCATAATTTGTTTTAATAATAAAAATAAAAAATTAAAAAACTTAAAAAGATATATTGAAATTGTATTCACCACAAAACCCAGAGCCATTTTCATTCACTACTTAACTGTGAACTTAAATACCAATTTTGAACTGTCTTTCACAAAATCTGCGTCGCAAGGAGCATTTTATAGCACTGAAAATGCTGAAAATTTAGTGTGAGAAAACAGTGCAAAACTGAGCGTGTCGCAGCTGTAATTTAAAGCACCACGGGACTTCTAAAATTGGCGTATGGACTTTAAAATTGGCCCTACCGTGCATTTGATGCTATTTTTTAATATAGAAGGACGTATGTAGTATTTTATAATGTCAAAAAAAAAAAACAAAATTATGATTTTGATAGAATTTCTTCAAAATTCTCTCATGGGTACCCTTAAATGCTTTCGTTAAAACAAGAACTTACTCTGTTGAAAGTAACAAATGTTGTGCATTAACGGAAGTCATATTCTTGTATTGTAAGCTTGGTTCATTATATTTTGTAATTTTAAGATCTAATCAATGCCAAGTTGTTTAACTGTTCAGGAAATTAATACATTTAAGATTATACTTCTGTCTTAAGTAACAGAACTTTAACCCTACATTACTAATCATTCTTCTGACAGACTGGTCGGGTTGGTAGAATTTCTAATTTAAGGTATTTCTGGTTGCGCGAGATGTTTACCAGTTTCAGGACCTTCATCAGTCTATATGAAAAGGAAGTCGCTGAAGATGACTAAATTTTTAACAAGATATGAACGGGCTAATAACATCGGGCAAAGTTTTTACATTATCAGCAATTAATATCAGAAATGGTGATAAAATTAAAATCCTGAATATGATCCAGGAATCTGTATCTCTACGGCCTACTGAACAGAATCATAAACAATTTACGTATTTGTGCTACATTTATGTGTACAAATACTGAATTCGTTTGTAGTCATTGCTCAAGAGCCATTCTTGAAAGAAAAGGCTGCTATGAATGGGATGAGAGGTTGTAGGAGATGCAAATGTGTTAAAATGTTTAATCACAAAGCTTAAAATAATATACTTTTGTTTATGTAAAGTTTAATAGAAGTTATTTAGATAAATTGAATGCAAATGAAGTTTTGACCGTACCACTACGAAAGTTGACTTTCAGCAGGTCTATTTTAGTAAGCGAGTTTCTTTGACTAGTTTTCAAGTAAAAACTTAACAATTAAATCATTAGTTCTTTTCAATAATTGGCACCCATTTAAAGTTTTAATCTCGTAATAGTACGTCACATCCACCACTGTGGAGTAATGGTTAGCACGTCTGACCGTAACTACTGGGCCCTGACTCAGATCATGGTTGGAGCAAGTTACCTGGTTTAGGTTTTTCCGGGGTTTCCTCTCAAAAAGTAAGAGCAAATGCTGGGTAACATTCGGCGCTGGATCCTAGACTCATCGCTAGCATTATCACCTTCACCTCACTCAGAAGCTAAATAACCACAACAATTGATAAAGCGTCGTAAAATAACTAACTAAACAGTAGTAGTACTGTGGGGAGCTCACGAGATCAGCCCTGTAGGAATGTGGAGTAATGCCAATTCTACACGCAGGTAATAGCCAGCGTAACGCCACTCTTGCTCGCAGAAAACGACATAATGATACACTACTAACCAATGTGAAAACATTCGATCAATTTTTAAAATATAAACTAACAGTTTCAACTTATACAACACACCGACACAGAGCTAGTCTCAAACTATCTGATATTTTAGCCATGGAATAATTAAACGTCATTTGGCGACAGTTATGTCATGTGTTTAGGGTCATAAGGGTCATAACTCATAACAACTTATCTTATCTCTGGTCAGTTCTAGGAAGAGCGGTGCTCCATTCATCAATACCTCCCCGCACCGCACAAAATTAAAATACACCTCGCACAGACTTTCTCGTAAGCATTCCACAGTACTTCAGGGGGATCGTTAACATAGAGATGGCTCTAGAACACCGATATTATCAATTGATATGCTTCCACTTCTGTCGCATATTTCTCCCCAGTTTCTATTGAGACATCTGTTGCTAATACTTGGTAACTTAATAGAAACGGTCTCCAACGTAGAATTTTACCTTAAGTTATTTGTACTCATGAACAGAGCGACATTTTGTATGCAGAAAATGTAAGTACCTGGAAATTAATCTACTTTCGCCGGGCTCGAACCCACGCCACTTGGTTGGGTTGCTGAAATTACTCCACCTAACATAACTTTCTAACTATGTACTTGATTTAGAAACGGTGAGGTGATGACTCAATGACTGTGGAGTAATGATAGAATGATAATAAAAGGGATTATCAAAGTTTTAATGCGGTCTGCCTGCATTGTTCGTCACAAGCGGTGAAATGCTTGAATATCGGGCAAGCCCCGGGTCTGCTCCTTCTTCTTGGACTGTACTTCCACCACACAGCTACAACTTCGCACGTTTGCTTATAGCTACAATAGACTAATTACACCCCATTCATTTAAATGGTTATATTTCAACCTCTATTTAATTAAATTAAATACATTTCCTTCCCTCATTCTTTCTTGCTTTTCCTCGCTTGTATTAAATTTCTTTCCTTTTTTTTCTCGCACTCCCCATTATTCTGTCCTTGTTAATTTTAGCGTTCTAAGCTCGCAGACATCTGCCCTCTGCGCATGACTTTGACTGCCTTACATAATAATGGAAATATGCTCTATCATGACATATCATAACATCATTAATCCACCTCGCTTAAGAGCATAACAAAAAATGTCAAAGATTTCAATATGCGTTTAAAAGACGAATTATGATTAAGGAACACAATTTAATTGATATATTTTGGTCGTCTATATATAAGATGAGGCACATCTTTAATACTGCCTAAAAGTTAAGCTTACTGTTCTCGCTTCGAATCTCTCCTGTCATCTCGATTTTGTTCCTTGTGATTGGATGTTCTGTTCTTTTTAGGGGCCTTACTGGAAATCTGGCGCATTGATAGAAGTTCAGAGGTATAGAAGTGCTTATGAGGTGGAACATGGAGAATCCCTTTGCACTGCAGGTTAAAAATCTTTTTGTGCACCCGTGATGGAATGAGATGCGTGCCGACTGTGCTGAGCGATTATGCCTGTCACACTATGCATTTCTCTCTATTCTTATAATGCGTATACCGTAGGCCTACCTTTGATGACGATCTGCCGTTATATATATGATGTTTCCGAGGTTGTGTTACAAACTTTCAAGGATGACGGCGAAGGGCACATGTATCAATTTGAGATAAGGAACCCTGGTCCGGAAATGACCGAGTCGAAACTTACAAGCAAAAATGGTTGTGTGGAAATGAAATAATTTTATTCCTCTGTACATCTTATTTATGTGTATTTATCTGTACATCTTATATCGTTTTCTACTTACAGTATTCCATTCAATGCGCTGTCTGAGGGATGGGGACAGGAAACTACACTGAGCAATGCAGATAGCATAATGTGTAACGGACATGATCGGTCCTGATATGCGCGTCTGTAGACAGCAGTGTATGTGTACAAGTTGCAGTGTCCAGTCCATCAGTCCTAGTGAAATGGAGGAGTACACGAGAGTGGAATAAGCAGACCTGATTTTCGAATACGGATGAGCCAATAGGAACAGTTGACAAGCTCACAGATTGTATCGGGACAAGTACCCACGTAGCAGACATCCGGCCCATATCATTTTTCTAAGACTGTTCCAAAAGTTAAGGGAAGGAGGGCACGTGGTGCCAAATTACAATTCCATTTCCACACAACTATTTCTGCGTATAACATTCGACTCAGCCATTTCCGGACCATGGTTCCTTATCTCAAATTGATACATGTGCCCTTCGCCATCATCCCTGAAAGTTTGTAACACCACCTCGGAAACAATCTTTATATATATACACACCCGTGCAGATTCCTATCCTCGAGAAGCCAATCCAAAATATGAGTGTTGTGATCTTATCACACGTTGCATCTAACTATATCTGGGACCAAAGATCTATTTTCTTTTAGCAATAACTCACTTGTTAGTTTAAGTCGGTCGCTAATGATTAGGGGTCGGATTTTAGCATATTTGCATGTTTTATTCCTTTCTTGCAAATCATATGCTTCAATTATATAAATGCATTTCAAGTTATTTGTAACCAAAGCTCAAGATTTTATAGTGTATATATTATATGCATATTATGGAGTTAATGCATATTTCAGCTTTTAACGCATATAATAGACTATGATATTTTGCAATTTTTTAACAATGTGGTGCTTAAACCAAAATTAAGAATATGAAAATCGGAAATAAAGGAATACAGAAGGAAATCACAAGGAAAGCACACCAAGTGATAATGGGAATTTTACAACGATTTTTCTCCCATACGTTCCATTTGAAATAAGAAACCTCTCTATAAATATCTACATCCAGAATGGTCTAGTCTTGAGATATGATTTTTCAAAATAATCGCTTGATACTCACATAAATCTCATATCTCCATTACCATCGTGAAGAAGAAAATGTTTAAGGCCCCAAATGTTCATGCATTATCCTAAAAATCGGGGAAGCTTATGAAAATTCACTACTTCAAGTGGTTTCAAAAAGTATCCTATACTTTCCATCTGTCAGTGATCATAGCATTCTTTCGGTAGATTCGTAGACCAGTTACCGAGGTAGACAGGCTATAGAAAGAAAAACTCCAGAAGGTAAAATGGTGTGTTAACAACTCCAAAGCACACACAACTCCGATTGTTCAGCCTCTTGACGTTTATGGCTTTAGGCCTTGGAAAAATTTCATTCGGAAGTTCTCTGATAATGTTTTATTTGGCACGAATATCATATTACGTCAGAGATATATTGTGATAAAATTGCAACCCTCAACACATATTCGGCTTTCATCTCCAATTAATATTTGAGGAGAAAAATTCGCTCCGACGCCGGGGATCGAACCCGGGTCTTTGGTTCTACGCGCTCTGACCACTGAGCTGCGCCGAATTCAATCCACAGCACCGGATCGAATCTTCCTCCTTCAGTGTTGCCTGACTCTAAGTTAGGCATATATGTTGACGTATACAGGGTGATTCAGACCACCCGTAACAGTAATTTATTTCGGAAACTAGCCCATGAAAATTTTCGAGACAAAAATATTTATAACTAAACCACATGTTAACTTTCACTTGAGCTTGATTTCATCAATCAGCTCTAACAGGAAGTAGGGTCAGTGGCGTATCACTTTAAAATTTCAAATGGGAGTCGGGGTCAAATAAGGTACCATTTGATAGAGCTCTTCAAAACAAACAACTTTCATAAGAAATGTTTTTATTAATTCGTACTCTTTCAATGAGAAAACGTACGAAAATGCAATGGGTAATTCGGACCACCCATAAGTAATTTATTTCGGAAACTAGCCCATGAAAATTTTCGAGACAAAAATATTTATAACTAAACTACATGTGAACTTTCACTTGAGCTTGATTTCATCAATCAGCCTTAACAGGAAGTAGGGTCAGTGGCGTATCACTTTAAAATTTCAAATGGGAGTCGGGTCAAATATGGTACCGTTTGATAGAGCTCTTCAAAACAAACAACTTTCATAGGAAACGTTTTTATCAATTCCTTCTCTTTCAATGAGAAAACGTACAAAAAGATAATGTCATCAATATTGAGAAATGTTACGAGACGAAAATGTAAACAAGACAATTAATGTTGACATGTTACTGAAAGACTTGACAATTCCATTAATTTTTTATAAATTTTCAAATTATCTTCCGTTCTGAGCAGCACACACCTGTACTCTTCTTTTAACACTATCAGTGACTCCTAATACTTCGGCGTGGTCAAATGACTGGCAGAGTAGGAATTCATAAAAACGTTTCCTATGAAAGTTGTTTATTTTGAAAAGCTCTATCAAATGGTACCCTATTTGACCCGACTCTCATTTGAAATTTTAAAGTGATACGCCACTGACCCTACTTCCTGTTAAGGCTGATTGATGAAATCAAGCTCAAGTGAAAGTTCACATGTAGTTTAGTTATAAATATTTTTGTCTCGGAAATTTTCATGGGCTAGTTTCCGAAATAAATTACTGTTACGGGTGGTCTGAATCACTCTGTATGTCTAGTGTCAACTGCCATTTTACTAGGAGCGCACTCAGTAGAGTGACTTATTTGGCCGGGATTCCGCAGTTATGATGCACTGCTAGTTATGAGAATATTATGGATTTATTAATTTGTCCTACAGAATAATCTCTGTAATGTTGACAATTAATATTTGAGGAGAAAAATTCGCTCCGGCGCCGGTGATCGAACCCGGGTCCTTGGTTCTACGTACCAAGCGCTCTGACCACTGAGCTACGCCGAATTCAATCCACAGCACCGGATCGAATCTTCCTCCTTCAGTGTTTCCCTTTGTGGCCTGACTCCATAATATTTTCATCTCCAAGATATGTAAATATGTTTAAATATGGCTGGCATAAAGCCGAGTATCTTGACAACAAATCTAATAAATTCGTTACTCCTGTAGAATTCTGTTTTCACTTTGATTTACAGAATTGCTCTAAAGCTGACTGTGAGAAGCTTAATTTTCAGAAATGTTCATCAAAGTTCCACCGCTGTTTTGAGCATATTTACAACGATTTCCACTACTGTGATCAATACAGTGAATAATTTCAGGTATGCTTACATTTTCTTATTATTTCTACGGTCAGTTTCATGAATATGACACACGTATATCTGATATGTCATTTTCATAAATTATGTTATGTAAGGAGATTTTGGCAGTACGGTATGCAGTTAGATGAGATTTATTACCCGATATACTCGTATCTAGCACATAGCATTGTTTGCATTAGATGTCATAGCTCTGAATTGAAGTATCTGAAAAAATCGTATCTCGAAAACTAGGCTTTATCCGGATATAGAAATTTATAGGGAGGTTTCTTATTTGAAATGGAACGTTTGGGGTAACAATCGTTGTGAAAATCCATTATCACTTCGTGAGCCTTCCTTGTCAGATATCGCACTCTGTTCATATAAACAACTTACAGTATATCCGTAACTATGGGTGGATGAATTCAGTCAGTCACTACGTTACAATGATATGCACATTAAAGAAGCAGTTTCATTACGTACTAACGTTTGCACTCGAGTTGTGCAGTTTAATGAGCGACTTCCAACGTGGGAGAAGTTAAATCCTCAAATCATAAGAAGTTGCAATACTTCAAGAATTTGCAAATAACCATAGTAACAAATGGAGAAACATTTTATTGGAAATTATGTAATGTGGAAATTTAATCCCTATAACGAATACTAGCTTATACAGTGCGATCGAAAAGTCCCTCCGCAGCTCTATTAGTTCTAGTAACACTAGAATACAAGCCTGTAGAAAGTTGGCACTTTCCCATTCATTCCGGTTTGACAACCTCATACGTCCAGTCCATCATATGCTTAGCGGCCAGTGCTGCACTTGAATTCTCTACCTAATATAATTGAATTCTCTGCCTAGTGGATTCTCGGCCACACACACACTGAGGAGAGACTTCTCGATCACACTGTATAATTCAGGGACACGCCTCTCTTTACTTAGGAAATAAGTAATGAACAGAAATGTCTTATTCAATATCTAAGTCAAGTATATGTAATTCTTTTTTCGATAAATGTAGGCTTACAATGTTGTATAGTCTCTGTGGGTAAATTTCTATCTTTACTTATATTTCGGACTTGCTCCAGTCACGTCTTGAGACGTAGAACGAATATTTTCCGCATACGAATAGTTTTTCTGAGCGTAGAAGTATTTCTTTGGATAAATAAAAAAGTAGGCCTACATTATTAAGTATGTATGTATGTATGTATGTATGTATGTATGTATGTATGTATGTATGTAAGCTATGTACACTGCAAGTGGGCAAACACCCGGTGGCAGTGATAACTTAATTACACACAATACAAATAATACACAATACAATTAGATTCTGCAATGAGGAATTTGGGCCTGTAACCAAAGATACAATAGACGCATATTTCCCAGAAGTGTATAATAGGGATAATATAGAGAGGAGAACAAAATTATACATTACGAAAAGAGTTGTTCGTAGAGTAGAAAAAGGAAGTTGGAAAAGATAGACATCAAAGATAATGAGATTTTATACACTGAAAACAGGACAAAGTGTACATAATTATGAAAAACCGTAATATAAATGAATAAGACTTTTTAAAAATGAGACCAATATAGGAATTCTTTCACTGGAATATTTTAGAAAACTCATAGAAAATTCCAAGATATATAACGCTAAGAAATTTGTCGATTACACCGCACTAATTGAACTGTAGATTGCGCTATTTACATGCAAAAAATTAAGAAGTCATCTGGAATCGATGAGATAATCGTGGATAAACGGAACACTTCCTGTTCTTTTGTCATTCTAATATACAAGAATGAAAATGTATTGCAACAGTAAAATTACCAAGAAATTTACCTTAATGTGTTTTGTATATTACACATCCCTATGTATCCTTAATACCGATAAGACTATTGAAATTTCTACCGTTATAGTCATGGTACACTACATGAATTCAATACTGCTATACCAATATTTATGTACTACAGCATGAATATTTTAATTTAATTTAGGAACTTTTACTGCGCTAATATTGTTTCATTCGGCATTGTTTTTTTCTTTTAGTTTAATACACGATTTAACATCTGTGGTCATATCGCGTGATTTTTTTAGGATCTGTGTGTATACCAGTAGGCCATTTTTATCATTGTTGAGTTCCTGTTTCTATAGTGTGTTGTTGTAGATGACTTGCGTACATTTAACTGATCTGTTATATTGTTGCGTGCGTACATCAGGCTGTCGTCCATTCATTAATTTTTGTGTGACTTATTAGTTCCTCAATGAATACCGGTATTTAAACTATATACACCCGTATAAAAAATACCGGTTTTCGACTTATTTTAGTGGTAAAAGTAGTCTAAAGGTTTTAATGCTATCACTTATACAAATGTAACGATATAATTAATATTGATATATAGAAACCTAAATAATTTCGGTATTCGATCACTGGTTGTAGGTAATATTAATGATAGTAACATATAGCAGCGTATTAGTAGTAGTAGGGGAGAGTTGGATAGTATCGGACATCGGGTAACATCGGACAGTGATGTTTCTTTCATCTACCACCAGATGGTAGTGTAGGTCGCGCCAGGGATTTTGGCAGATGGATTTTCTTAATGCGAACTGGAGAGCGAGTTCTCACCGCTGCAAGATCGGTTGTTATCTCTGTCGCAGTGGAATGGGTAGGACATAAGAGTAAACATGCACGCCCGAGTATTTGTGCACTCTGGACAGACACCTCCAAAAACTAAACAAATATTACAGTAGTCTATATGTGTCTTTGGTATTCCCAATAAACTTGTTCGATTAATTAAAATGTGTCTCAATGAAACTTACAGCAGAGTCCGTATAGGCCAGTTTCTATCTGATGCTTTTCCAATTCACTGTGGGCTAAAGCAAGGAGATGCACTATCAACTTTACTTTTTAACTTCGCTCTAGAATATGCCATTAGGAAAGTTCAGGATAACAGAGAGGGTTTGGAATTGAACGGGTTACATCAGCTTTTTGTCTATGCGGATGGCGTGAATATGTTAGGAAAAACTCCACAAACGATTAGGGAAAACATGGAAATTTTACTTGAAGCAAATAAAGCGATAGGTTTGGTAGTAAATCCCGAGAAGACAAAGTATATGATTATGTCTCGTGACCAGAATATTGTACGAAATGGAAATATAATCTGTTATATATATGGAAATATGTTAATCCTTAGTCAATAGATAAGACTGAGTTTTACGAAATACGAACATTAAGGGATGGAAAATGGGAGGCAGTAATGATCGAAATAATTATACCGATTTATTTTGTTTAACCAGCAGACATGAAGCCTTTAAATTTAAAACAAAGATTCACTCATAAAATTGGGTTAGACTATTCATCTCATCTCTCAGAATTGTTTCTAAAATGTATAAGAAAAGTAAAAAAAAATAAATTTCATGTAGGCTACTCCCTTGAAATAACTTCATTTTTTTTTTTCGAGCAGAGAGGAGGGAGAAAGAAGTCGACGATTTTAAAAATTCACTAAACTATATTTAACTAGAGACATAAAATTTAAAGTGAAGGTTACTCTCTACAATATTGGTTAAACATTCTTAGATTTTTTAAATACCATATCCTAAGGTACTGATGAAAAGGCAGAAGGGAGTGAGAAATCTCATGTCATCCGATCTCGATGAAAGTCGATATCTGGGGATCTTTGCGATCACAGAATACGAATAAGGTATTATTTAGTCCGACTTTGTCCCTAAAGTGGTGGAGTGGGACAAAAATGGATGAAAAATTAAATTAGATATCTTAGGGGTTTTCGAGACGAAAATTACGAATAATACAATTTGTGCGAATTCAATATGGCAGTTTCAGTACTATGAATTATATTTAAAAAAATTAAATATCGGATATCGCACAGGTAACACATGTACAGTATTTAAGGGGGTATGTAACACCTTTTGATAGTAGGCCTATACATTTAGTAAAATCCAAAGTGTAATTTCTACATATTCTGAATGAATGTTGTGCTGGAATTTAATATAGTCATCAGCCAAAACCTCTAGATTAATAAAATTTTTAGAATCCATAAAATACAGTATTTATTGTGAATGGTAATTATATTTTTCAATTGGTGCAATTTGTGCAGGGAAAATTGGTTTCTCCGAAATTTTGTACGATTTCGAATATTTTAAAATGCTTTCTTCTCTGTTCTATTCACAATGTGCGTGTGAAGAAATTATTGCCCTTGTAATATCCATTACAATCCTATTTATTATACTCTTATATAAATCTAACTTCCGCAGCATGCAATTTTACCCAATTAACCAAATTATATTTCGATTATTAAGAAGAATCGTAATTTTATTAACTTGAATTGTCGCATCACCGTAGACGATCCCTAGATTATTACTGGACAAATCTTGTATATTGATCTGGTAAGGGTAGAATTTTCCTTTTAATTAAGAATTAATTTAATTTAGAAAATGTAGGAGACGTATTGTAAAATCATTGCGAACGGAAGTCATTTACATTTATTAAAGGTATTCTTTGAGTAGGACTGTACCGTGGTGTGTTTCATAATAAGGATAATTGATATGAGCTGCTGTTATGAAAATATGAACGACTCAGAATGTTATCGCATCTCATTCTCGCAGCTTAAAGAAACAATATTGGCTCGCCTACTGGAAATGCCATCGAGGTCATCTGCCAAAATCGGTGCCTCCGACTACAACAGTGTTCAGATGTCGCATACAGAAACGTAACCTTGTCACTTAGGTACTACCATCTGTTGGTAATGAAAGAAACATCACTGTCCGATATTACCCGATGTCCGATACTAACATACTCTCCCCTAGTGATAGTAACAGTATTAGTAGTAGTAATAAAAGTTACAGTAACTAATAATTTTAGCGTCCACATCTGTGGAGTAACGGCTAGCGCGTCTGGCCGCGAAACCAGGTGGCCTGGGTTCGAATCCCGGTCGGGGCAAGTTATCTGGTTAAGGTTTTTTCCGGTGTTATCCCTCAACCCAATATAAGGAAATTCTGGTTAACTATCGGTGCTGGACCCCAGACTCATTTCACCGGCATTATCATCTTCAATGCATTCAGACGCTAAATAAACTGAGATGTTGATATAGCGTCGTAAAATAACCTACTAAAAAAAAGTAATTTAGCGTAGTAGTAACAGTAGCGGAAGAAGTAATAGTAGCAGTAATTATGGCACTAGTGTCTTGATAATACTAATGTATTAATATCGGTAAATGCTGTATTTATATACAAAGTAAACCGTAAGTAATGGCTTTAATTTCAGGGGCTATTCTTTGAGATATTTCAAACAAAAATGTTGAATACAATTTTGTTCGTTTTTGCTTCGTCTTCAAGGTGAAAACTGTTTTATATGAAACATTTCATAGCGTGTTTTGGGAAAGCAATTCATTTAATTCTCAATATGCTCAGTCAATTTAAGAGAGTGGTGTATTATGATAATTAATGATTGTAAGAATTTTAGTTTTGTCCTTACTTCAAAAGAATTTTACAATGTTACATTTGTTCGGTTCAAATTGCTGCATATTTCAAGGAAAAAACTAAAATTCTTTCAATCATTAATTTATCATAATTAAGGCCGTGACATCGGTATATTTGTATTAATTTGAGGTCGATTGAAGCTGAACACACGAAGCCGGGCATGTTTCAAGTACAGGCAGCGGAATCGAATTTGATACACGCCTATTGCAAGCACTTTCCGTATTTTGTATACTTTTATTGCGTATTATAAAATCAAGAAAATACAATCATTGTATATAATATTGCAAAAGGAGTCCTACAGATCTTTGACGGAAACGATGCAGCTTCCACATATAATGCCGAAACTATTCTTGGTGACCCAAATATTAAAAAGCAGTGTGAATATATTTCATCTAATTTTGAATTTATTTCCTCTACAATCGAATGTCTCGAAAAGTCTGGTGTGAAATTGCTGGAGCAAATTTCGAAGTAAATAATCTCATCTCAAAAATGAAAGATCTGCAAGATGAATAAGCAAAAAAAGTGTGTGCGAAAATGAACACAGTAATACAAAAACCGGTGGTTTCAATTCATTATGAAAATTGCAAGAGTTTTGTCAGATGACAATTGCGATTGTTATCAATTTGATGTAGAAATGTATGATGTGAAATGTTTTATAGATGTTCCCTTGATTTCAGCCGATGTTGAACGCAGTTTTTCCACATATAAGGTTATACTATCCCACAAAGGGCGGTCATTTTCATTTCAAACTTTGAAAATGAATCTTGTTGTTTATTGCAGCATCAACCGAAACCAGGCAAACAACACGCAAGAATAGATGTGATAAATAATTTAATGTAACAGTTAAATATAGGGAAAGCAAAATGGTATTTCACATACGTTTTTGGCTTTCTAAAACTGTAATGCAAAACTGTATATATACAGTATATATAAACCATCTTTTCAGACTTATGTTTAACCATATTTGTGACAAATTAAGTGTGATTTCCAACAATTATTCTCAACCTCACCAGCATTTTGGACCTCTCCGATATTAACCATTATATACAATGACTGTATTGTCTTAATTTTATAATACGCAATAATCGTATACAAGACACGGAACATACTTGCTTAGGCGTGTGACAAATTCGCTTCCCCTGCCTGTACTTCAAACACGTCGACTACATTCTGTCGGGCGTGGTATGTTCACCTTCAATAGACCTCATACTAATACAAATATACTGATGTCACCGCCCTAATCATAATACATTGCTCTCTTAAGTTCACTGAGCAAATTGGGAATTCAATCAATGACTTTCCCAACACACACTATGAAACGTTTCATATAAAAAAAATATCTCGAAGAGGAAGCAAAAACGATTAAGATTGTATTAAACTTTTTTGTATGAAATATCTCGAAGAATTACTCTCTCAAATTAATGACATTACTTAAGGTTCATCCCGTACGTAGTAATAGCAGTGTAATAATAATACAGTATGTAACGTATTAGTAGTTTAGTAGTAATAGCAATATTATTAAGAGAATGGTGGTAAGCAGACATAATATCATCTTTAAATTCGTCTTGTTACATCATGGAAGTGAAATTTGGTGTGCGTAGCTTCTGCTAGAGCTGTGTTGCGGGACACGCTCTATGGGCAAGACTTGACCGCGAAGGCGGCTTGGTCAGGCAACTAAATGGGAAAGTTGCAAAACTCATTTTATGAAACTCCGCCCTCGGGAAACTGCAGCTTGCAAATTTATTCAGCTTGAGAACTGCTAGTTGTATAGAGACCCGGGTTCGTTACTAGGTCATAACGATGTTCGTATCATTTCCGAGTTCTGCATGGAATAAAAAAAATACCGTCCCAAATGTAGAGAATTTAACGAGGTAGGGTATATCCTTCTTCCTTGTGCATGTAACCTGCTTCATGAAAGTCATAACTTTGTAACGAGGAACGGCTGAAACTTTCTGAAAATTCTTTTGACGATACTGAGAAATCGTTACCGAGTTTTCTTTTGTATGCACAGGATTCTCAAAGTCATTTTCGCTAAAAATAAACAAATATCCGCATGTAAAGTCAGACGAAACATTTTAATGATAAAGCGCACAGATATTATGGAACGACACACGCCCAGGAATATTTTACTGCGGCCGCAAGACGAAGGTAAATGTTTAAATTTTACCGAGGCACAGCATACAAAATGGGCTTATAAATCGTGCACTTCTTTATTCAAATCAGTTCTCTGTTGTGGAACATATCGTCGGTTTACAAGCCAAACGCATTAAGTCAAAAATATTACTTCTGAGAAAAAGGCGTATATAATATACTTAATGTATGTGTATAAACTTAGAATTGAAAATTTAAATACATAGGCTATAAAGAGAAACAACTTACTAAAAATAATATTTTGAGAATTCAGATTTGCCAGGAACTTTCAAACGCCTTTTTCTCAGAAGTAATAGTTTTTACTTATGTCCTTTCCTTGTAAACCGACGATATTATACAATTTCTGCCAACAAAGTCAAAGGAATCAATTTCGATATCCGGGAGGAAAATGCAAACTTGCTTCCCTTCTCGTAGGCGCATTTGTGAGGTCCTTGTCTTTTATTGTACGCCATATTAATAATCTTGGTAGGTCATTTAGCAGAGCGTTGGCTTACGATGATCATGGACCCGAGTTCAATTCTCTGCGATGGCGGAGTTGTATTTGTGCCAATTTTGTGAGGGTTTTTGTCGTGGCACTCCCGTTTTTCTTTTCTTTTATCAATATACTCTTATATTCTCTCATTATCACCCTGTAGAAAAATATGGCACCACTTGCCCTTGCGTGACGCTGAATTAAACGTCCGCTGCAGTGTGTTCTTCTTGGTTTGCCCAAAGATTTGTAGATGGCAGTGGTGGTGCATTCTACGAGTAGATTACGCATAGATGTCCATAAGAGACACCGGAGCTCCACCTCCAGTTTCTTGTTAAAATCAATTTGACAATACGTTATTCTGTCTTTAAAATATATTATTTTTCTCATTTACGTCCCATAAATATTTAAACTTTCATTGTTAATTGTATAAAAACTGTGAAGAAAATTGGAAATAAAAAACAACTCACTAATGATAGATATCAAGTATTACACTGTTATTTCTTTTGTGAAAAATCGCCATGTCCTTGTGTAACATTTGCACTTCTATGTACAGTTCCTCTACGTCAGATTTATCTTCAAACTTCGCATTTTTTTCGTTCCGACTTGATGAATTGGTACAGACAGATAGACGTAGAGGCACAATAAATTCAATTACACACCTCGCAGTAATGCCAACGCAACAAATGGTCAGGCAAATAATGAACTTCTGGAGCGTTAACGCTGATATTTCGCGGATATTTTGCTATGTCTGCACTGAGGAATTTAAGGCCATACTATAATGCTCCGTTACTTTTAACTCAGATTTCCAAAATCCTTGCAGTATTACCCTCACTCACCATAATATTATCAGTATATGTAAATTGGAATCAACGAGTATTTGCATATTTAAAATACAATGAACTTATGATGCAGTTTGAAAGGCATGATTATAATCTTACAATTATATACAGAGACATCACTTTATTTTTACCAGCATTTTTAACATTAACCTGGCTATACTCGGAAACACTGTTACCTCCCTTCCATTACAGGAGTTTGGTGTTACTAGTGCAGTATGTAAACAAATCATTTTACTAGCTATAGGAGGAGAGAAAAGTAGTGTATCCATTTATGTTGCAAGGAAATACAGTATTACGATTTTCAGTTTGATCATTACTTTTACGGTATTTTATCGAAACACAGAAGAGTAGTAACAATTTCTTCTCACAAACTCAACTCTTCAGGCGGTTATATTCATTACGTAATGTCTACTTTATTCAGCATATTACTAACCTAATATCTTCCTGAAAATTTTGTGAGCACTTCCTTAAGAAACCCCAATTTCTACAGCTAACTTCTTGGCCGACTAATTAGGACTTCGCTGCATCCTTTCTCTAGCATCTTCTACCATCTTTCTTGCCCATCTTACACTTTTCTTCCTTTCTGTACACCCTGTTGCTCTAAATTTATCTACGTAAACATTCTGTAACGATATAATCAAGAAAGAGTGAAAAAAATGTTGTTCACATTCGGTTATATTGTAGGCCCCTAATTCCAGTTTTCATCATCGTCCTTCATACTTACAAACAGTAAAACAACACTCTTGTTTAAATAATGCTGTTAAGTACAGTACCATATTATAGGGTACCGTAATTTCGGTAACTCTAATCTTCACTTGTGCTCAGTCCACACAGATAAATTAGTTATGCTACATACCATACCTGTGTGAAAATAAACTTCGATAATATAAGCGTTTCTTCTATAGAATATGCAACATATTTCTGAAACACACTGTACTCTGTACTGTATAGCAACAGCGGCCGTAAGTTTGTGTGGCTGACGTTAGCAAGGACATTAGTGAAAGGGGTGGGAATCAAGTACATTCAGAAACACAGGTACAATAAAAACGCAAGTAAAAATAAAGTGATGTCCCGGTATTTTAAGTCTTGGTTTGTATCCCGCTTAAACATTTCTGTTTTAACTTCCATACAGCATATAGCTTGAATAAATGACGTAGAGTCAAGCATCTGTAACAATAGATAACCCTACACTGAAACATCCTACACATAATGATATTTTATTCTTGTTTAGAGAAAGGGTAAATAATTGCTCTATTTCTTAAAAATGGAGAGAATTCAGTGAAAAAAGGAATATAATTAAGAGCGTCTTACCTATACAGAATGTTAAAAAGGTATCCAATATTTTAGGAGGTGATAGTATGCATTAAAACAAGAAAACAATGTCTAATAAACATGAGTCTTATAGCACATACTTTCTGAGATCTGACCACTTGTTCTTAGGAGTTGCTCAATATGACGTCCATTTATGGCAATGCATTTCTCTGCCCTACTACCAGATAATCATACCGTAGTTACAACCCCTGGCATAGAATACTGATACGTCGCAAAGAATACTGAAAACAAAAGTTTGGTTGCGGATATGAGCGGGGTTCAGCAGAGATGATGTTGTGAATTTTCGTAATCAGCATGTGTGGGCTGATGAAAATCCCCATGTAGCTGAAGAAACAAGGCATCAGCACCGATTCTCAATCAAGATATGGGAAGGAGTTCTTGGTGATAGATTAATAGGACCATACATGCTACCAAAGAGAGTAACTGAGGCTCGTTATCAGGACTTTCTTATTAACGTATTGCCTACCTTGCTGGAGAATGTGCCATGTCAGCAAAGACTACAGACGTGGTTCGTGCACGATGGCGCACCAGCGTATTTTCTTCGCAATGTGTGTGAACACCTGATGCTGATATTTCAGGACCTGATCGGGGAAGCCCCACACCTTGGCCTGCTCATTCCCTAAACCTAAATTTCCTAGACTTTTGGTTATGAGGACACATGAAGGAATTGGTCTACGCCACTCCAATCAACAATGTCCAGACAATACAGAACCGCGTCTTCAATGTATTTCAGCACATACAAGAACAAACTGGTCGATTTCAAAGAGTATGTGATTCTTCACGCCGAAGGGCAGAAGAATGCATTGCAATGAATGGACGTCACATTGAGAACTTCCTATGAACAAGTGTTCAGATCTCAGAAAGTATGTGTTGTAGGAGTCATGTTTATTATACATTTTCTTGTTTTAATGCAAACTAGCATCTCCTAAAATAATGGGTACTTTTTGAACACTCTGTAGAAGCAAATGACTGTCGACTACATATGAATTAAACTTACTACTCTTACTGTATTGTTTATACTATGTAGAGCACCTATAAATAAGCCCTATGTAGGAGGAAATACATGGTATATTCGGGAATCTGAATAATTAGAGTAAGCAGAAAGAAACGAAATGAAACATAATCGGAAGTACCCAGGCACAGAATTAGGGTGGGTCTCAGGGAAAATTAAAATAATAACAACTACAAGCACTTTTATTTGCAAAAGTATGGATTTTAATTTTGTTGCGCTACTCTATAGTATACGAACTTTAAATATATGTTTATTAAGCACATTTATTAAGAAGAGGTGTGAAATATCTGTTTTATACATTATTTAAGTTAGAGATTTCATATTTTGTACACTTCATCCCCTTCCAATAAGTACGTTCCAAATAAATTTAATTATGATCGAATTAATATTGTTTTTATTATTTAAATTTAAAAAAGTGGTGTATTTTCAAACTCTATCTCCTCTTACATCTACAATATGGTTAAAAAAGAACAAGTGTCGTGAATTTTAATTTTATGTCTTCCAAAATATTTAATTTATAAAAAATGCTACTGTGTTTTGCTAACCAGAGTAGGCTATATAGAATAGAACACGGAGTTCCTAGCATCAAACGTATAAGAGCTTTAATACTTTGAACATGACGAGGTGTGCCCAAATAAAAGTGTGAGAAAACGCTTTTACTCGTAAAGTTTGGAGGGAATTCAAATTAAAGAGGCCAGCAGTCCAAATATCATATTCTTAGCATAAAAATTGTAAGAGCGTTTACAGGCTACATATGACGAAATGCGCTTTAAAAAAGTGTGGGAAAACAATTTGCATGGAATTCAAATTCAAGAATGCAGCCATTTACATATAAACTCAACGTAATTTTATGCTTCCAAGCACCGCAGAGCACAAACTTACTCAACATATAAAAGAGAGATTGTTGATTCATTTTTCACATAAAAACAAACAAGAATACATATTTTTTATTGAAAATGACAGAAAATCTCACACATCCTCTCTTAGTATATACAGGTTGTCCATAAAATCTGGAATCATAGAAGAATGACTATATTTTTCTGTTTGTTCATAGGTTCATAATGTCAATGTATGGTGTGGTTTATGGGACGATAAGATTTTTGGTCCATTCTTATTTGACTCAACAGCCACTGGAGAACATTATCTCAGGATGTTGGGCGATGAAATGGTATCAGAACTTCATGGTACCGGTTAACCAGAGTAGTTTATGCAGGATGGGGCCCCATCTCATTATGCAAGTTTCGTTCGGTACTGGCTGGATGAAATGTTTCCCGGACACTGGATTGGGAGAAGGGGCCCTGTGGAATGGACACCAAGGTTACCAGACCTAAACCCTATGGATTTTGCCATTTGGGGGATTGTGAAAGCTGACATGTATGCAGAAAAAATTCGGGATGTGGAACATCTCCGTCAAGAAATTATTGCTACATGTGCTGCTCTTAACCCACGTATGTTGAAGATAATTAAAAGAAATTGTGCAAAACGTATGAGGCCGTGTGTTGAAAATGGTGGCAGACATGTGGAACACATTCTTTAATGTTAATATGTATGTATGTGTATTATATCCTAGATTCCAGGCTTTATGGACATACAAGCAACCTCATAATTAATTGATGTAGCAAATAATTTCAAGCAAGTAATTCATAGAATTCGATCGAAAATTTTGCCTGAAGCCCTATTGTTCCGAGAAAGAATTAGAATATGCGCAGTAATCCCGAGACCTCTCCCCCAGATTTACTTCCTTTCCGAAGGAAACCATGCTGAAAATTTGTGTCACCCTGGACCGAGTTTAATCCGCGAACTTCGAGTTTAACGGAACACCGCATAGGTCCAAGAAGGTAGTATAGCCAATTAAGGAACAAACAAAACAGACTACATGAGTACAGAACCTGTACATACTTTCGCAAAGTTAAATTCCAATATAATTATTTACTTATGGCTTCTAAGAATCCCGGAGGTTCACTGCCGCCCTCATATAAGCCTGCCATCGGTCCCTATCCTGAGCAACATTAATCCAGTCTCTATAATCATACCCCACCTTCCTTAAATCTATTTTAATATTATCTTCCCATCTACGTCTCGGCCCCCCAAAGGTCTTTTTCCCTTCGGCGTCCCAATTAATACACTATATGCATTTCTGGATTCACTCGTACGTGCTACATGCCCCGCCCATCTCAAACGTCTGGATTTAATGTTCCTAATTATGTTAGTTGAAGAATACAATGCGTGCAGTTCTGTGTTGTGTAACTTTCTCCATTCTCCTGTAACTTCATCCCACTTAGCTCCAAATATTTTCCTAAGCACCTTATTCCCAAACACCCTTAAATTCTGTTCCTCTCTCACAGTGAAAGTCCAAGTTTCACAACCATACAGAACAACCGGTAATATTACTGTTTTATAAATTCAAACTTTCAGCTTTTTTCAGAGCAGACTGAATTACAAAAGCTTCTCAACCGAATAATAACAGGCATTTCCCATATTTATTCTGTGTTTAATTTCCTCCCGAGTGTCATTTATATTTGTTACTGTTGCTCCAAGATATTTGAATTTTTCCACATCTTCAAAGGATAAATTTCCAATTTTTATATTTCCATTTCGTACAATATACTGATCACGAGACATAATCATATACTTTGTCTTTTCGAGATTTACTTACAAATCTATTTCTTTACTTGCTTCAAGTAAAATTTCCGTGTTTTCCCTAATCGTTTGTGGATTTTCTCCTAACATATTCACGTCATCCGTATAGACAAGCAGTTGATGTAGTCTAACCCGTTCAATTCCAAACCTTCTCTATTATCCTGGACTTTCCTAATGGCATACTCTCCAGCTAAGTTAAAAAGTAAAGGTGATTAGTGGAAATCCTTGTTTTAGTCCGCTGTGAACTGGAAAAGCATCCGACAGAAACTGACCTATACGGACTCTGCTGTACGTTTCACTGAAACACATTTTAACTTAATTGAACTAGTTTCTTAGGGATACAAAATTCAGTAAGAATATCGTACAAAACTTCTCTCTTAACCGAGTCATATGTATTTTTTGAAATCTATGAATAACTGATGTACTGTACCCTTATACTCCCATTTTTTCTCCAATACCTGTCGAACACAAAAAAATCTGATCAATAGCCGATCTATTACGCCTAAAACCACACTGATTATCCCCAATAATTTCATCTATATAATGGAGTTAATCTCCTGAAAAGGATATTGGACAAAATTTTGTATGACGTCAACAAAAGTGATATTCCTCGAAAGTTACTACAATTAGTCTGGTACCCTTTCTTAAAGATATATACAATTATGGACTCCTTCCATTGTTCTGGTACAATTTCCTTTTCCCAAATAGCAAGTACAAGATTATGAAAATTTCAGTATAGAGTTATAAAATCTAAAATTTTCCTCATTAATTTACCTACCAATAACAGCATAAAGGTCTTACGATACTTAAACTATAGCGAAGAAGACAAAAGTATAAAATATAATGTCCTCATTTATAACATACGGGATAACGCAAGTCAAGAAAGATTTCTCATGCTATAGTATATTTTATATAGAAGGAATCGTCCCGCCAAGAGTTTCAAACCGGTCGGATTAGCAGACCAATAACATTCAGGGGTTTGAGGTAATAGAAGGAAGGTCACAAGCAAACTCTAAATGTTATTGGCCTGGTAATCGGACCGGTTTGAAATTCTTCTGTTTAAAAAACATACTATAACTTAACTCGATCAAAGGACGAGGTGGATGGTTGTACCGCGTTTCGGTCTCATTATTCCCGGGAAATAATTTCATATTGTCCACGTAAGCGATAAACAATTATGCAGTCTATAATATTAAATTGAAAAACTGAAAATTATGACTGAATCCACTACACCTCGACACTTAATTCTGTGCATTCCATGTAAACTGTGAACACAAGCTGTAGAGGAGACTGTACAGTAAGCAACCCGCGTCGCAGCGTAGCCATGGAAACTTGCTACATTATTATACATATCCTTTACGTGGGATGATAAAGATTGTGAGCCACGGGGCCCATTACACAGACGCCCCCCCACTATAAGCGGGCCGGGTTGTCACATGAAAAAAGATGGGGAATGAAGCAGAGAACGAGGATAAAAGAGATGAGTGAAAGACAGGGAGAAACAAATAAACATAAATATGTTAATAAAAAAGAAAAAAGGAGAAAAGGTATAGAAATGAACGACAGAGATGAAGAAAAAGAAATGTCAACACAGAGAGTAAATAAAAAAGAATCAGTAATAGAAAAGGAAAGGAATAAAGAAAGGAGATAAGAGATAAATAAGTGAATGTATGAAAGGAAGACTACAGAATAAAGACAAAGGGAAGGAGAAGAAGAGGATAACAAAAATTAAAATAGAGAAATAATTGAATTGCGGAAAATAAGTGAAAAGAACCAAGGAACGAAGTAAAAGAAGTATGTAAATGAAGTAAATTAGTGAAGTGCTTAAGAGTAATGCAAGCGTAGCAAACAAAATATAAACTAAGAAAGAATGAAAACAAGAATAATAAAATTTAATTTAAATTTATATGAAAACCTAGGTATAAATTAACTAACAACAAACATACAACAAAGTAGGCAGAAAATTACATTTCTATGAAGGAAAGGAAGACTGGGGAATTCATTTTTTAAATTCGTTTAAAATATGATCTTTAAGAAAGTTATAATTTATTGTAAACAGTCTTTTTGCTGTGATTTCCCAAATCAGATTGTCCCATTCGTTTGCGTTTGTTAACTGGTGTACTGTAGATAAATCATTCAGCCTCGCCCTCCATAATGCCAAAATGAGCAATAAACCAAATTAGGACAAAACTGTAAAATAAAACAATACAATAGACACGAATTTAAAGAGCAGTGACAATGTACAATTAACACGCTGCTTTCTATATGGCTATCGGTAAAGACTGACGTTTTCCTTATACGCATATAGCACCACCATTTGACACCGCGTGACCTATGCTGATTCAAGACATACGTGGGCTGAGGTTGAGATAACATTTACTCGCAACATCGCGCGAAGTTTTAAGGCTCGCGGTGTGGAGGGGCAAGGCATTGGATTTGACCTTCAAATGCATTTTCTACTGACGCGGATTATAGTCATACTTCAGATGTATACACATATCATCCTCTGACACATATCATCAAGTGAGATGTAGTGCCTGAATTGATGTACATATCAGCCAGAACCTTAATCAGAGCCTGCTGATACGTAGCTGCAGCCTGCTGTGCTCGGGCTTGGGTTGGATCCCCCGTTTAGTCTCATTGATTGGTTTCTTCCGAGGTTTTTCCCAGCCGTGGGACTGATGCCGGATGGTCTACGTCGAGTCCCGGCCTCACTTCATTTCACCCTCTTTGGTCTGATTACCTGGTTGGGTTTTTTCCGAGGTTTTCTCCAACCACAAGACAAATGCCAGGTAATCTTTTGGTGAATCCTCGGGCCTCACCTGATCTCACTACATATCGCCAGAATATTGTAAAATATTGTAGAAAATTGTAAAAAATTGTAGAAAATTGCAAAATTGTAAAATTGTAAAAATGGTAAAATATTGTAAAAATTATAAAAGAAATTGTAATTGTAATCTTGAAAAATTTTGACTTGTTCCACATCTTAAAGCTTCATTGCTAATGTAAGAGCTATGGAATATAATAAATGAAATGAAAAAAAAACAGAGGATGTTACATCATTATTAATAAAATTATGATGTCATTTTGTCCCTCGAATGCAACTAATATAGATGTGCAAGTTTCAGTATATGCAAATACATAATAACATGGCACGTGATACGCATCAAAAGTGTGTGTAGCTTAAGAATAAGTCTGCAGTAGGGGCTGAAGACAAAGAGGAAAAAGTAAAACGAAGTTAAATTGAACAAGAAAATAGGCGATACTTGAAAATGGGGTTCCGTGACGAGGAAACAAGCAGACTGAAGGAAAGTCAAGAGCAAACAGATACCAGGAATGAAAAAAATAATGTAAAAATAAGTAAAGACGAGTACATTACATGGAAGAGATAAAGAGTGGATTGGAATAAGAAGTGAAATAGACAAAAAAACGTATAGGGCCTACCGAAATGAAAAGAGTGAAGAAGAAGTTTTAGGAAAGTATATGAAACAAACAACTTCGTCTTTGAACTAATTTAAACTGCTGTGTTTCTTCCAGAACCGTAATTTTATTAGTACGAAAGAAACATCTCGGGGAACGGCAGAGGCCATGTCAAGTACACTAGCGAAAAAGTGGCCGAGACGAGAACTAGTTACGAGGCGGGACTGTCGGGCCAACTGGATTAGCAAACATCATGACCAGGAAAAGCAAGAAATCTCTTTCATAATCCGTTTAATGTGAAACACATCGGAAAAACATCTCTAGTGTCTCTTTACCGATCGCCCTGTTCACTTACCAGCGTAGGAGATTAATTGAAATTGGAAAGCAATAAGTAGTTCCAACGTTTTAGTTACAAGCTCAGGTACAGTAGCTCTTCAAAGAAGCTACACAAGTATTATTAAATAAAATGTGCTTTATGCCGAAATTGTGGTTTATTATATTTGTATTAGTGATTATTATTATTATTATTATTATTATTATTATTATTATTATTATTAACTTCATTCAGAGTTTTGTGTCCAAGGGAATGCCTTTCACTGCAAACCCAGCATTCCCAATCTTTCCTATTTTCCACCTTCCTTTTAGTCTGCGCATAGATCCATAAATCTTAATGACGTCTATCATCTGATATATTCTTCTGTCACGAACTTTTCTCCCGTTCACCACTTCTTCCAGTACATCCTTCAGGTGTGTGTGCATCCGTTAGTAGGTAGTTTCTTCTCAGCCAGTGACCCAGATAATTATTATTCATTTTCCTGTTTCTGATTAGTTTCGGCATTATTCTTCCTTCACCCACTCTTTCCGGCACAGCTTCATTTTCTATTCTATCCGTCCATTTCACACGCTCCATTCTTCTCCATATCCACATTTCAAATTCTTCAAGTTATTTCTCTTCACTTCGCTGTATTCTCCATGTTTCTGCGTCATTCTATGCATTATTATTATTATTATTATTATTATTATTACTGATTTTATAATTGGTTATTTTACTACGTTTTATCAATTGCTAATGTATCTAACGTCTGAGTGAGATGAAGGTGATAATGCTGGCGAAATGAGTCCAGGATCCAGCGCCGAAAGTTACCCAGCATTTGCTCTTAATGGGTTGAGGGAAAACCTCGGAAAATCCTAAATCAGATAACTTGTTCTAACCGGGATTTGAATCCGAACCCCCTCGTTTCACAGTCAGGCTAACCGTTACACCACAGCAGTGGACTGTTATTATTATTATTATTATTATTATTATTATTATTATTATTATTATTATTATTGTTATTGTTATAGTAAATCTTATGCAGAAAGGAACATGAATAAGATGGAAATTTTGCAATGTAACTATGTAAATTCCCTAATCCTGGCTAATAGAAAAGACATTGTAGTATAGTGTAGTCTAGTTAATTTTGTATATTGCGGAATCTGTTCAACGGGAAAAAGGAAATCAATGTTTCAATACTTATCAACTACTACTTATATAATTGGAGAAAAAAATAACTTATTTTTGTACATCCTATCTTTTACTTCTTGGTCTGAGAATTTATGTCAATCAATGAGTTACTGTGAATGACAAGTAGCTTCATACCGTAAACACAATGAAATAGTAGTAGTCTTTATTACATACAATGTGTATAAAAGAACAAGATACAATTTCTAGTACCCAGGGAAATTTGTCAATGAAATTCTTTCCGATATCGATGCTAGCCATGACCGTAAAGGCTTTTCTCAGAAAATCGTAAAGAGGATTAAGAACATGTAGGTAAACAACAAACTGCTGTTGCAGTTGAGTTAATATCTATCGATTAACGTGAACGAGAAGTATAGTGGAGGGGAAATTTAAGTCTCTAATTAATGGGAAAATGTTGTTATTGGTCCAAACTATACAGTTCGCCTCCACCAGAGCATTTTGTGTTTAAATATCTTATGTGAAATGTGATATAGTTCCGATCATTCCGATAGCGCTTGAATAAGCTATGAGAGTGCTTTTCCTTTTTTATTTTGATTTGTCTTTTTCTCCTGTAATTATTTTAAAATAAATTATTTATGCATTACAATAGTATATTACAAAATCTTTGTAAATATATGTAATTCTTCCTAGCAATAAATTCAAATTCGAATAACATATTATGCTGTAATAGTAACAATCCAGTATGGCACATAATAGTGATGAATTGGTGATGACGATGAAGATAATGATGATGATGATGATGATGATGATGACGATGATGTAAAAACGTTTCATGTTTCAACTAAGTACATTACATTTACCAGTATCGCCTACCGTAACTCATAGTAATCATATTCAGCATCCAACTGTTTTATAATATATAGGTACTTATGTGATTACTATGATTTTAAATCGACTATTACACTTTTACTATGTCATACTACTCTTGACCAATAAAACGGTACGGAACGACGTGTTTCAACCAATCATGGCTTCTTATCCTACAATTTTTATCATCTCCCTAGCATTTGTTTTATCACCTTCCTAGCATTTTTCTGTTTTTATCACATCCCTAGCATTTGTTTCTTTGTTTGCCAACACTGTACTTTCATTCAATTGTACCTTTTAAAATGATTCATGTTTATTTCATCTCCCTTAATTAACATTTTTCTAACATGTATCTCTTTTATATTATTTAGATGACGTTATAGCTTCTGCTGTATGAGATTATTTAGTCTATTTTTAATAATTATAGTGGAATACAACTATTTCAATAAAAATTAAACTGAATCAACAAAACCTTCTTGACTAGTAATTGTCCATAGAGTTTAATGAAAATTGTATAGTTGGCACAATTGGTAACAAGAGAACAGCTCATCATAACACACTACTACCATCTAGCGGAATATTTTTAATGATGAAATGGTACAAAAATACATTTTCAAGAAAATTTAGTATTTTAGTAAGTCAATTAATATTTTATCGTATTAGAGTACTTTCTTTCTTCTAATCTTTATATACTTCCTTCTAATCGTGCAATAGTCGACTAAATTCCACTCGAGTTTTGATTTTCTCTAGATAAATCAAAACTTCTATTGAGATTACTATAGAATATGAAATTACAATAATCACATGGTAATGTACTGTAGATAGTTTATATGTTTTTACTCTAATTGATAATTAATATGAAATTACAATAACCACATGGTAACGTACTGTAGATAGTTAATATGTTTTTACTGTAATTGACAGTTAATATGAAATTACAATAATCATATATTGGTATTATGTAATTGTATAAAACTCTTGGATACCAAATGTAATTAATAAAAATCAAATATATATTGGTAATATAGATAGTTAGAACTACGAGTATTTCATCCATAACTGGCATCTAAACTGATTTTTATTTCATCGTTCTTAGTAATCTAAACAATGACTTTATTCACAGCACTGATTTAAAAGTTTTTAATTCACTGCTGTGAAATAGGAACTTTTTCCATGACAACGAACACATTAGCAACCATAAAATCCGTACAGTCATTAAATTTAAAACTTCTTCACAACACATTTCAAAGAAAGCCGTACACGTTTAAAATTGAATTTAGATACCAATAATGAAATATAGATACCAGTAATGTATCAAATATTGTATAACACACGAAAGTAAACAGATTTTACTCTCTTATCTCTTATATCACAGTATAAATTAAGTTTAATTATTTTGAACTTTTTAGATGACCTTTTCTTATATCAGGGTAGATCGGAAATTTAACGCAAAACAATTATTTTATGGAATACTATTTTGGTTAGGACGTTCAGGTTGGGAGATAGTTAGTTTGAATCTTGCGCTACAGACAGCAATAATTCGATCGGATGTCACCCTGGCGGAATGAGCTGTAACTAGTGAGTAAAAATGACGCATTTTATACTATCGTTCACTTGTGAAGGGCAGCGAGGTGTAGGCCTAGTTTTTTTTTTTTTGCGAAAAAAAAACAAACAAAAATTCGAGTGAAATCCACAGGGAAATTGGAGGTGTATGGCGCTTGATTGTCTGTACCATAGCAACATCTCCAGGTGATGCAGATTCTTAGAAGTCCGCCGACGAAGCACATTCCGGCCGACCAGTGACCACTGCAACACCACCCAATATCAGAGGCATCATTAAAGCGGCAATCAAACACCCTACAGTCCAGACCTCGCACAGTCTGACTTTCACCTCTTCGGACCAATGAAGAAATTTCTAGAAGGACAACGCTTCGTTTCGGATGATGAAGTAAAATCAGTCGTGCGCAGATGGCTATACGCCCAAAAAACGGAGTTTTATGAACGAGGTATACTGAATATGGTGTCAGGATGGGAGAAATGTGTCGAGAGACATGGTTCCAATGTCGAAGAATAGGTGAAACCTGTAGCTTTCTTGTGCATCATTTCATTTTGCTTACTTATGAAATACGTTGCCACAAAAATTGTTGTGCGTTACTTTTCGATCCACCCTCGTATTCATATTTTTATGTAAATTAGACATTGCAAAAAAAGTAAACAACTTGATACCACATAGGCGAAAACGTTCATTTTTAATATGGCAATATAATAATATATATTTTTTACTTCAATGCAATAAATTTCATGTTGAAGATATACCGATAAGCTATCACAATTTGACTATGATTATGTGTGTGTATTCCGCCTTTGCTTATCATACAATTAAATGAATGAATTAATTAGTCATATTTTTCCATTAACGTTTGCGGTACGTAAATTTTACCATCTTCAGATGTATGTATATGATGCTAATTGTTAACCAAGCCTATGGGTACATGTATCGTGGACTTAAATGATCAGTGTTTTTGTGCATACTGTGCTATGTCGGTGAAGTGTTGCCATGATTACATAAATGATTACCTTAACTCTTATATACTATTTGCTGGTACAACACTTTATCAAAATTAAATTAGAATGTTTCAGTCAATATTTAAAACACTATTTAAAAACACTGTTTACAAAACACTGTTTAAAAACTGTTTAAAAAGCACATAGTTTTTACATCACTTTAAATATATGAAGTATGTGATCACTTATTGTGTGGTGTTTGCCGGTGTGAAGTTAAATGAGGCAGTTGTGGTGATCTTGTTATTTAGCGTTGAGCTGGACGCAATATCGTAACATGGCTATGTTTGCTAAAAATGATGTTGAGACACTTCTATAATAGTTGATGGCATTACTGTGATATGTATCCATAGATGTAATATTATAACAGAATGAAGGTTGTCAAGTCCATGGATTTAGTATCGCCTGGCGTGTCTGTAACAATATGATTAAGTATTAGTTTATGACACCTCATAGATGAAAACCACGAACTCGCAAATATTAATGACACTCTGAAAATACTAAAAATCACAAACGACCCCACAATAGAAACGGCGGAACAATTTCATATTATAAAAGAACACAACTCAGAAAAACCCCTACTAAATGAACAAATAGCCAACATAAATAATCCACTCTTCAATTTATTCAAACTATTCCCTCCCAAACAATCACGCACGCAGATTTCACCGATACCCCCTCTACTTCCGGTAACAGACAATATAACTAAAAAAAATACTGTGAGCAAGCCCATCGCTCTAGTATCAGCCTAGCATCAAGCACGAGCAGATCAATACACGTTAAAACTGTAAGTTACTTTTCTTACATAATAGGCATTACCCAAGCAGTTAACCATAACCCATACCAGTTAAAGGAATTTCCAAATTTTCAATTACAAACATTCCCAATTTCAAATTCATAAACTAATACTTAATCATATTGTTACAGACACGCCAGGCGATACTAAATCCATGGACTTGACAACCTTCATTCTGTTATAATATTACATCTATGGATACATATCACAGTAATGCCATCAACTATTATAGAATTGTCTCAACATCATTTTTAGCAAACATAGCCATGTTACGATACTGCGTCCAGCTCAACGCTAAATAACAAGATCACCACAACTGCCTCATTTAACTTCACACCGGCAAACACCACACAATAAGTGATCACATACTTCATATATTTAAAGTGATGTAAAAACTATGTGCTTTTTAAACAGTTTTTAAACAGTGTTTTGTAAACAGTGTTTTTAAATAGTGTTTTAAATATTGACTGAAACATTCTAATTTAATTTTGATAAAGTGTTGTACCAGCAAATAGTATATAAGAGTTAAGGTAATCATTTATGTAATCATGGCAACACTTCACCGACATAGCACAGTATGCACAAAAACATAGATCATTTAAGTCCACGATACATGTACCCATAGGCTTGGTTAACAATTAGCATCATATGCATACATCTGAAGATGGTACAATTTACGTACCGAAAACGTTAATGGAAAAATATGACTAATTAATTCATTCATTTAATTGTATGATAAGCAAAGGCGGAATACACACACATAATCATAGTCAATGCAATAAGTAATTTAGATTGAATAATTAGAAACAAAGCCTTAAGTTTAGCTTACTGATTGACTTCTCTGACAAAATGCTCAATATGAATTGTAAAATGGAAGGTCATACACAAAGATAAACAGGATTCCATTGCATAAGCTCGTCAATGATTCCAGAAACGCCTTGCGCCAATTAGTCATCTGTGCGATTAATATTCAATATCAGATTTTTAAAGCTTCTGTCATGCATCAATACTGCAGGAATTATTTACATTTCTCCTTTATTAACTTTTGAAACAGCTGTCCAATTTCCAACATATCCTATATGAATATCAAAGCACTCGTAGATATGACCATTGTCCATTTTAATTTTCGATTCAAAAGAAAAAACAACCATGACAAGCGTGAGAAAATATCAGGTGACAGCAGGCGTCGTGTCAGTCAACTTGGAATTAAAACCCGTGTAACACGTTATAATTTCAGAGACTACATTATAACAGACATCAGTTAATCAGAAACTGTAACTGAAAGAATATTTTCATTCGCTGATGTAACGACAACATACGAAAAGCGAAAAATGTCGACAAGGGCTAACATGCGTGCACATCACAGAGACTGTCAGAAAAGTCTACTCAAGCAGAGAAATTTTGAAAGTCTGAAATTCAATTAACGTGTTAATATTTTATTAACAATTCAACCGCATTCTAAAAAAAATACAATTTAATTGATGAAATCGCAAAATTGACGAAGTAGTTTTTACAATTGAAGAGTCCACTGCAAGAATGATGGATGTCATTTCGAATACATTTTGCAGGAGAAGCAAATGAAAGTTTGAAATGCTTAGCGCTCAAAGCTTAACCGTGATTTTCCGATCATTACTGGACAATGACTATCAGTGTTAATACCATATAACTCTCTATATGCATTCTATATGTCTTAAGTTATGCATTGACAGTCTTGGTTCATTTTCGACAAGAAAGTGACATCCATCATTCTTGCAGTGGACTTTTCAATTATAAAAAAATATATTTTTTCAAATTCGGAAATGAGCTTCATGCGATAATACCTTCTATAATATTATAAAGAGACATAAAGATGTATATTTATGTAGTTCCCTTTACAAATTACATTTACTAAAAGACTACAAAGTTATTTAAATAGATTATTTCAATGCGTTAATGTTAAACTATATTGGTATTTCACCTTAATTTACTAGTTTAGATGTGATGAGCATCACCTTCTAAATGATAGCGGAGTTCCGTGTATCTTCTGGTTACCCATTGTATTGATGGGGTGCGTTCATGATTGTATCGAAAAGACTGTGTGTTTTGAAAGTCAATTGAATGTCGGGGATGTGTTTTGGCTGTGTTTTTGTATGTCTATAAATTTCGTATTTTATGTGTCGAGTTTCTGGCTTTTCGATTGAATGTGTAGGATATTCATGTCAATTTCTATGTTGCTGTAGTTGTGATTGGAGTTTGTGATGTTTTCTGCGTAGGTTGAATAGTTGTGTGATTTAGTTATGACTGTGATATGTTTTTTGTACCGTGTTTGACTGTAACTTCATACCTTTTAGTCCCAAATATTTTTCTAAGCACTTTAATCTCGTACAATCCTAACCTCTGTTCCTCTCTCAAAGTGAGATTCCAAGTCTCACAACCATACAGAACAACCGGCAGGTAATAACTGTTTCATAAATTCTTATTTTCAGCTTTTTGAGAGCAGGCTGGATGACAAAAGCTTCTCAACCAAATAATAGCAGGCATTTGCCATATTTATTCTGCGTTTAATTTCCTCCCGAGTATAATTTATGTTTGTTACTGTTGCTCCAAGATAGTTAAATTTTTCTACTTTTTCAAAGGATAAATTTGCAATTTTTATATTTCCATTCCGTACTATGTTCTGGTCACGAGACATTATCATACACTTTGTCTTTTAGGGATTTACTTCCAAATCTATTTACTTGCTTCAAGTAAAATTCTGTTGTTTTCCTTAATAGTTTATTGATTTTCTCCTAACATATTCACGTCATCAGCATAAACAAGCAGCTGATGTAACCCACTCTATTCCAAAACCTCTCCGTTTTTCCTGGACTTTCATAATGGCATATTCTAGAGAAAAGTTAAAAAGTAAAGGTGATAGTGCATTTACTTGCTTTAGTCCCCAGTAAATTGAAAAAGCGTCAGACAGAAACTGGCCTATACGAACTCTGCTGTATAACCAAAGCCATCGTTTCTGGCGCGTGAAATAAGTAATGGAAACGTTGAGAGCGAATGTCTTATCTCTGTCACAGTCTGTAGGCGAGAAAGCTGACAGTTGTGATTGGCAGGTTTCTGACGTCACATCTGTTTAGGAGGTGGTACCACTTTCAGTCGAAGTGGCAACAGATTGTCGAAGTGGACAATGTACTCAAGGACACACCCTAGAACGCAAAGTGCGAGTGTCTTGCCTTTGACGCAGTCAGTGGTCAATAAAAGTGACAACTGTGATTGGCAGATTGCTAACGTGACATGTTGGGTGGTACCGTTCTCAGTTGCTTTGGCAACAAGTGCTCACTGATTGCCTTTTTACTCAAGGACAAACGCCATAAACGCTGACACTGGCTGTACGTTTCACTGTTCACTCTGTATATTAAATTATAACCCTAATATAGGGTTACCTAATGGTAAAATAGGCTTCACTAAAGTAGAATACTGAAAAACAACAAGGTAATAATAGTAGTACTAACATTTTATTGTCATTTATATTACTTCATTATTATCGTTATTACTTGAGTTATTTTTTAAAGACGAATGAAACCCAAGATCTAATTATTGCTACTGAGCATGAAAGACTGAGTTGATGAAGACATTGGTTGCAGTGCATGAACAGCTCTCTCTATCAATCAAGCACTACACAATGGAAGGCAGCCCTCTTGAAAAGAGGTACTCACAATAGAGCTCAGCACGCGCTGCTCACATCTGAATATTGTGCACCTCAGGGGCTGCAAGACGAGGAGGGAAATTTCACGACTCATTGCTATTCAGTGATAAGCATCATCAAGATAACCTTCAGTTAGGATTTGAGTTCCATAATGATTAATTGTGCGTGTAACTAACACTGTCTACCAACTGCTTGAATTCTGAGCAAAGCAATTGAAAGGCTTCTTTGGGTTCAAGATCTTATTAACTTAGAAAATTCACTGCTTATAATTTACGGCAACATATATTTTATTTCATAATCTTTCGCAAATGTATTATTAAAGGAACATGAAATGTATAAAAAGAAACCAAGATAGCGTTTTCTATCTCAAATAATGTTTATATTAACTATTGTCTGAACTTCCGAATTTGACCATAAAATAATTAGTAATACAAGAGAGGGAAGTACAACTGGCGCCAGCGTTTTTGGTGTGTGTCCTAGAGTATAATGCCTAGTTTGTGAGCATGTTGTTAGTGCAGCTGAGAATGGTATCACTTCCTATACACGTCACATCAGCCATTTGCCAAACACAGTTGTCAAACTGACTGCGGCAAAGCTAAAACACTTATACTTAACGTTCCCATTACTTATTTCACACGCCAAAAACGGCGACGCGGACTGTACATTTCAGGACTCATAGCTACTGCCTGATAGAAATCTTCAAGATAAACTTTATTTAAGATTTAATCATAATTAAAGGGTGTAATCTATGTTATGTTGTGTCATATTATACTGCATATATGCTATTCTAAGTAATGCCACGCTATTTAGGCATACTGGTACGTTTTATAATAATAATTTAATAATAATAATAATAATAATAATAATAATAATTTATTTATTTCTTTATACTGGCACAGTTAAGGCCATAGGGCCTTCTCCTACATTCTACCAGGTCCCAAAGTACACAAGCAGTGAAAATTTAACAAACGTTAAAGAACAGAATATTGCATATTCCATGTTGAATCTTTCGTACACTACTTTTAACACATGAATATAAATAATTGATTAAATGGCGATCTTACTCGTGTTAATTATGTAAGCATGTGCGGCATACAGCTGTTTCGGTGCTACTTGACACCATCCTCAGAGCCTTCTGTGTCTGTGAAAACACACCCTAAAACACGCCCTAATCAAATTCTCAACGCACAGATCAATTTCAGAACACACACACTATTTGACACAACTCTTCATCACACGAACGCACCCACACAACAGGCAGCGAAGTTGAGATGGCGCCGAGACACAGAAGGCTCTGAGGATGGTGTCAAGTAGCACCGAACAGCTGTAAGCCACACATGCTTACATAATTAACACGAGTAAGATTGTCATTTAATAAATTATTTACTAACATATTTCAATAATAATAATAATAATAATAATAATAATAATAATAATAATAATAAAACAATAATAATAGCATAAAAAACGGTACTAAACAACATGAAATAATACCATAATAGAAAAAAGAAAGTAATATACAGATCTAAAGATTGAAATATAATAAAGCACCTTAGTTAGTAGTTAATAGGGAAAACGTAAGGAAGAGTACAAGAAAATGGAATGTAAAAAAATATGAACATTAAATAAAATCCACAATATAAAGATTATGAACATAAATTCATCTGGTAATCAAGAGAACAAAAAAAATGGAAAAGAAGGAAAAGATATATATATATATATATATATATATATATATATATACATATTACAAAACTATCGCAGAGAAAAGGCTTGTAATTGAAAGAAATCTGAATTGAAAAAGTGCAATTTTAGTTTATTTTCGAAACTAGATATTGTCCGACAGTCTTTGACATGTTGTGGTAGAGAGTTCCAGAGATGAGCTGGAGAGACGGTGAAAGATGAAGAGTAGAAGGATGTTCTGTGTTCTCCTACAACATACTTTCTAGGACTGTATCATTAATCCGCAAGAAATTGAAATTAAATTATGGTTTATTTAACGATGCTCGCAACTGCAATGGTTATCTCAGCGTCGCCGGTGTGCCGAAATTTTGTCCCACAGGAGTTCTTTTTTTACAAGCCAGTAAAGCTACTGACATGTACCTGTCGCATTTAAACACATTTAAATGCCATCGACCTCGGCCGAGTTCGAACCCGCAACGTCGAGCGTAGAAGGCCAGCGCTATATCAACTACGCTACCGAGGGCACGCAAGAAATTGATTCTACCACATAAAATTATCTAGAATTTCTTCAAGAACCATCGTTTCTTCACTTAAAGTTATCGAGGCATGTCATTAATCTCCAAAATGCATAGTTCTCAAATAAGATTATCTATAAATTTGTGATTAATTCCGAATAAACTTGGATCTCAAAAAGAAAGTTATATAAAATGCGTAAATTATTTCCAAAAAATATATTTCTCGAATAGCAAATTATTCAGAATCTGTCATTAACCTCAAGAAACTGCAAGTAATTTCCAAAAAAATTATTTTCCCACACTAAGTAGATATTAATCAACTAGAAATCATCGAAAAGTCATGAGACTTTCCTCATCGATATCCAGAACGAAGTAGACAGCAGCCTGGCCAGTCTTACAGGTGGCAGGTATGAAAATGTTGTGCCTCCCGCCCGCCCGCCCGTCGGGTCGATCTGGTCCGCGGAATTAATAACAGCGCCGCAAAGTGGCGGCCCCTCCCGGCGTGAGAATCCATTAACTGCTCGCCCCACGGCGCCCGCTTACTGTAATCTTTGAGCGAGGGGTGCGGCGCGATAATTACTGCACCTGCTGGTTGCTCGGGCCGACGCCCCCGTGGGGTAATTCCGTGGTTATCACAAAGGGTTCGAACTCGGTTTCAACTAGTTCCAGGCCCCATTCACACGGTGTGTACCAACGAGTTGACTAGGGTTTCTGAAGTGCGAGTCACAATGTTTTCTCTCTCTTAAGTCTACAAAAATTCCATAAAATTAAAGAATTAAACCTATTATTATTATTATTATTATTATTATTATTATTATTATAGAGCAATTCCACGTGTAACTGACTGACATTTACAGTACACTTTGACAGCAAAATGTCTGCCTAAATTGTATAATGGATTGAAATTAGACTGTGTCACCGCAGGATTTTATAGAGGGAAGTGTACACATAAGATACATATAAAAATAAACGTATTTAATAGGTAAAGTATACTATTTATTTACGTCCAAAATGTGTGTAACAGACTGACATAAATGCCAACTCTCTCTTCGGGTGAACATGGTTCTCCACAGATTTCTCTGAATTGTCATTGCTGATGCAATTTTGGAAAATATAGTTCGGAAAGGAAATTGTAATCTTCAGTTTAAGTTGAAAACGACCTCCAAACCACGATTAGTAATGGAGTTATGGCCGAAAAAGTGATGTGTAACAAACTGACCTCATTCTGTAACTGACTGACATCTCTGAATTTTAAAATGAAGTTGCACTTACAGAACCGTAAATAGTACAAAATAATATGAAACTTGATAAGTAGTAAATTAACATAACGATTAATTTAAATGAATAATATGTTTTCCAGAATACAAAAATTAGTTTGCTTAACCATGCATCTTAAATGACACAAATTAATGCACATACAAGTATCACATAGGCCTACTTAATAACATATATAGTTCTTTCTCTGTGATTAAATACTGTATATACAAGCCATATGCATTGGTGTTTAATTTTAGGACTATAAGAGTGTCACAGCAACCTTGACAGCGCTTATCACTCTATATGGCATCAACTCCCCAGCGTAAGACAGTATGTTACGTTATTCAAGCGCGTTCCTAATCATCTGGCACTGACCTCCTTATCGATTACGATAAGGTGACGCAGATCACAGTTTGTATTTCCCATGCCTATGGCTGTTATATATTATGTTCATAATAATAGATTAGAATGTTGAGATTGAATTTGAACCATTGGAATTAAACACGTAGAAGAACTTCACGGCACTCGTTGACTCACTTATTTAGTCTAACAAGTATGTACTGCAGGAACACTGTCAATATGTCACTTGTTATCTGAACAAACTTTAGTTTCTTTTCACACACGGAACCTGTGGACCTTTCGCTCTGATTTTTCACAAGACAGTTGTACATATTCTACAACATAGGGATCTAACACTTTCACGTAATGAACTCCATGAAATGCCGGAATAGGTGCAAGATGTTCAAATCGTTTTTCGAGATACTTTTTTCCTTCGTCTATTTCAATCTGTGCTACCTCCTTAACAATAATTTGGATGTTTTTATTGCTCACAAAGTTACAAAATTCTGTAGCGCTTTGTATCTTCTTCCCCGATTTCGCAGGCATCCATGCCATCCTTTTTACTTGGCCTCCAATCACATACACGGCCTCTTTGCCATGATGTGACTGAAAGAAGTTCCATTCTATGTTAAATCCAAATATGCGAGCAAGCAATGTCACAGTGCTCAATGTTTACTTCTGTTTAAAATGACTCGCTGCTTTATCTGAAAATATTTTTACCACCTCAATGTTCGGAAGAATCGCCAAAATTTCCGAAAACAATTTTCGTAGAAAAACATTCACTGCATAGCCTATTTGTCATGTGCTACATAATCTGACACTAATGCAGAGGATTTCTTCTGAACTTCCCTGTCACCTTCCTGTTTAAACCAGGCAACAGCAGTAAATATTGAGACCTGTTTATTGCTCCAATGAGCTGCCTGAATCTCATTTTGCTTTTTTCAGGTATAATTACTGCACACTTATCACCAGTTCACGTGTAACTTCACCAAGGCCTTCCAAGTAACTAAGCACACTGTGAGAATGAACAACATAACAGCTGAGAGCGCGACATGTCAGTCACTCACAATGCCGCTGCGGAAAACGAAATCACTTTAGAAGAAAATGTTCTAATACTTTTTTATTGGTCATGTAGTAATAACGCAGAATACCAAAGGAAATTTTAATCTGTCAATTATTGTGCTGTGTTGAAGAGTTTTTGTATGTTTCTTGTGACGGACTGACCGTAACTTACAGTACAAATAGTTATAATGATTTTAAGTTATTTAGGATCTTAGGATACTTCAACTAATTACATATTTACTTCAAGGAAAGACCAAAATATAGTATACAAAAAAGACGGCTCGAAATAAAACAAATTTACGTGTCCAAATTGTGACACGAAGCATAAGTATATATACGTGTTTTTTTAAGCGTTTGCAATATGACAAGATCTGCAGCAAGCTATAGACTAAAAGAAAGAGTATTTTAAACATTATCTTACGAAATAAGGCGATTTAAAGTATAAAGAAACATATTTCTGCAACAAAAATACTCCTACATCAATTTCAAGAAATTCACCTCAGTATGATATTTTCGAGGAATTGCTCTATATTCAGCTCCTTGTATATGCGGATGACGTGAATATATTAGGAGAAAATCCACAAACGATTAGGGAAAACACGGGAATTTTACTGGAGGCAAGTAAAGACATAGGTTTGGAAGTAAATTCCGAAAAGACAAAGTATATGAATATGTCTCGTGACCAGAATATTGTACGGAATGGAAATATAAAAATTGGAAATTTATCTTTTGAACAGGTGGAGAAGTTCAAATATCTTGGAGCAACAGTAACAAATATAAATGATATTCGGGAGGAAATAAAACACAGAATATATATGGGAAATGCCTGTTATTATTCGGTTGAGAAGCTTTTATCATCCAGTCTGTTGTCAAAAAATCTGAAAGTTAGAATTTATAAAACAGTTATATTACCATTTGTTCTGTATGGTTGTGAAAATTGGACTCTCACTTTGAGAGAGGAACATAGGTTAAGGGTGTAGAATAACTCTTCTCGGGTTCTCAGCCAGGTGAGTTGGAGATTAGCTTCCAAGCTTTCGACGGCTAGCTCTGCCATCTTCTTCAGGGACGAAGAAGATGGCAGAGCTAGCCATCGAAAGCTTGGAAGCTAATGTCCAACTCACCTGGCTGAGAACCCGAGAAGAGTTATTCTACATCAAACGCCGGGAAAGCCTCAAGTCATACATAGGTTAAGGGTGTTTGAGAATAAGGTGCTTAGGAAAATATTTGGGGCTAAGAGGGATGAAGTTACAGGAGAATGGAGAAAGTTACACAACACAGAACTGCACGCATTGTATTCTTCACCTGACATAAGTAGGAACATTAAATCCAGACGTTTGAGATGGGCAGGGCATGTAGCACGTATGGGTGAATCCAGAAATGCATGTAGAGTGTTAGTTGGGACGCCGGAGGGAAAAAGACCTTTAGGGAGGCCGAGACGTAGATGAGAAGATAATATTAAAATAGATTTGAAGATGGTGGGATATGATGATAGGGAATGGATTAATCTTGCTTAGGATAGGGACCAATGGCGGGCTTATGTGAGGGCGGCAATGAACCTCCGGATTCCTTAAAAGCCAGTAAGTAAGTAACTAAGTAATCAAGTAAGTATTATTATTATTATATTGCTTAGGTGACAAAATTTCAGAACCTGTATGATTTATCGCCAGATTTGCAGATTAGACTTTAAAGTAGTTTATTCCACTGTTATCCCATTATCGTATTACAAACAACTCCTCTGGAAAATGCCTATAAATAGGAAAGCAGAATAAAGAGTTTTGTCATAGCCAATGATGATAATGTGTATCTAAGTAATGTTAGAATGTAGTTAATACCGAAAATGAGCAATATTTACTTAATATCAATTTGCAGCTCCTCATTTGTTATTATCAATACTCGTACTCTATTATTTCCTTTGTTCCAGTTGTAAAAGAACTCCAAGTTATGGTTTATTTAATGACGCTCGCAACTGCAGAGGTTATATCAGCGTCGCCGATGTGCCGGAATTTTGTCCTGCAGGAGTTTTTTTACATGCCAGTAAATCTACTGACATGAACACACTTAAATGCCATCGACCTGGCCCGTGACCGAACCCGCAACCTCGAGAACAGAAGGCCAGCGCTATATCGACAAAGCCACCGAGGCCGACTTGCAGTTGTTTCTGAGAGCTTATAGTCTAGATATTTGAAAATTGGTGTTGTATTGAAACTGGTTACTGCTATGGTCTGAAGAAATTCTCTAGAACAGAAATTAAAATAATTCAAGTAAACAGTACTAATAAATGTTGTTACTTATTTACTTACTTTATAAATGGCTTTTAAGGAACCTGGAGGTTCATTCCTGTGTTCACATAAGCCCGCCATAGGTTCCTATCCTGAGCAAGATTAATCCAGTCTCTATCATCATTTCCCACCTCCCTCAAATCCATTTTTAAATTATCCTCCCATCTACATCTGGCACCTCCAAAGGTCCTTTTTCCTCCGGACTCCAAACTAACACACTGTATGCATTTTTGGATTCTCCCATACGTGCTAGATTCCCTGCCCATCTAAAATTTCTGGAATAAATATTGTTAACTTGTTAACAAATTTAATAATATTAATATCGACAATGCTGATAAAAATTGTTCACTAATATTGTGTTTGTGAGGACAGAGTTCTATGAAACGATATACAGAAAAATTAGCATAGGCCTAACTAAGCGGCGGACGAAGAGAAAAAGAAATAAATAAAATAGTGAGTAAAGAAAAGTAAGAGATTAAGAATGGCGTGCAAGAGAAAAAAGAAGAAAGAAATAGAGGCCAGTTATAGGAATAATTGAGTTATAAATGCTTAATGAAATAGCCCTAAGGGTAAAATTACATTTTAGAAGTATATGGTGAGAATATTAACTTTTCGCAATGCATAAAGTACAAGCAATGCCTTGCAGAATATGATACGGGTTTGAAATCGCATAAGGTTGCCATTCAGGGGTTCCTTCTTGTCAAAATAGCCAAGTGAAAGGTCAGGAAAGGTCACACAGTGAATTAAGGAAGTTTATGTAGCAAGGAAAATGATCCAGTGTCTCTGCAGCGGTATCAGAGGATCGCGGGTAATGCCTTGTTCAGGTCAAACTGAACATCATCGGAAGAAAGAGGCTGAAAAAATGACTTCCAAACACTGGGAGACAAAAACGCAATGAGGTCAGAGGAATCCAGCAACTAATACAGTCCAGGTGTTGTCTCACAATTTAAATTCCGAGCTGTGGTGGGCAGAGCTTAATTATACTGTTTGTTTTTTATGTGGTTCGTCACGTGGTTCACGAGGTAATTACATTATTTCTTACTATCAATAGGCTAATATTACTTCTACATTTAACATGGATTTTTATGCCGGTGTTATAACCACACGGATATGATCGTCAAATGCAATACATTTGCTGTCCATAAACTGGGCTGTGCAAAGAGAAATTGCTTTCTGACTTTCGATGTAGATCTACAAGGACGAATGAAATGAAAACAGCTAGCGCACGTTTGCTTGATAGACCTGTAACCTACAGAAATGTGCGATACGACAACATGAACATATCATCGTTGTTCCTGCAATAACTCCTATGTGATATTTTTTATCGATTTTCAGATTTTTGCTCTATTAAATAACTTAAATAATGAGACAGGAAATAATAAAATCTCCTATATGTAATTATATTTCTTTGTTTCCAAAATGTAAGAATTCACAGTCTCCTATGTACGGCTGCCATAGGATGGATAAATGTGTTTTTTCTTCCTACTGAAAAATTTTATATTTTGCACATAGGAGTTATTGCAGGAACAACGACGATATGCATGTCAGTTATTGTCGACGACACGTAAGCAATTCCCAGGTCGATGGTCATTAAACAATATAGGCTTATCCTAAACTGGCGCGGCAATAGAAGCATCCGATTATAAAGGCTAACTTGTAATATGGTTTATGCCTATAACAATGGAGTTGACTTCACGGGTAGAGATCCATCGGTGAATAGTTGGTGTGTACAGAATCATAGTCTAGATGTCTAGAAAATTCAGGGGTGAAGGATTGGAAACTGCGATTCCGTATACAGGTGGATTCCGAGGTGGTGTCACAAACTTTCAGGGATGATGGCGAAGGGCACATGTATCAATTTGAGATAAGGAACCCTGGTCCGGAAATGACCGAGTCGAAAGTTACAAGCAAAAGTAGTTCTGTGGAAATTAAATAATTTTATTTCGTTGTACAACTTATTTATGTGTATTTATCTATACATCTTACACATACTGTATTCATCTGACGTTGTTTACGTTGTCTACTTACAGTATTCCATTCAGTGCCTGTCTGAGGGTTGGGGACAGGAATCTACACTAAAGCACTGCAGATAGCGTAATGTGTAATGGACATGGTCGGTCCTGATATGCACGTCTGTAGACAGCAGTGTATGTGTACAAGTTGTAGTGTTCAGTCGATCAGTCCTAGTGAAACGGAGAGCGGAATAAGCAGACCTGATTTTCGAATATGGATGAGCCAATGGGAACAGTAGACAAGCTCACAGATTGTATCGGGACAAGTACTGACGTAGGAATCATCCGGCCCATACCATCTTTCCACGACTGTTCCAAAGGTTAAGGGAAGGAGGGCACGTGATACCAAATTACAATTCCATTTCCACATAACTATTTTTGCTTATAACTTTCGACTCGGTCATTTCCGGACCAGGGTTCCTTATCTCAAATTGATACATGTGCCCTTCGCCATCATCCCTGAAAAGTTGTAACACCACCTCGGAAACATCCTGTATAATAGACGGTAGTATAATATGCACACTATTTAAAGGGTGTAATTGATGTTTTGTTATTTGAAGTGTTGTATCAGTGAAGAAGTGTGTTGTGTCAGTGAAGTGTGAAGTGATATTGAAGTGTGTTTATGTCAGTAAAGTTTTATAGTTTATAGTGGTAGTACAAAGTATTTGAACACTGAAATATTTTTGAAGTGTTAGTGAAATCAGGATAGTATCGGTGAAATGTGTCGTAGTTCCAGTGCAGTGAGTTGGCAGCGAAATGAGTGTAGTGCAGAAAGGTACTTGTGCATATATGAACATATTATACTCGTGGGTTTTAGTTGAAACTTGGAGTTAAGATAAAAATTATATTTACTTTAAATGTTATTTTAAGTGATCGTACTTTATTTAATTTAGGATGCTTGATAATATTATTTTACTATTGTTATTATTATTATTTATTACATTTATTATTAGTATTATTATTAATTGTGTTTATTATTAATTATGATATTGAGTAGGTATAATTAGTTCCCACTGCCACCGGGTATTTACCCATTTGCAGTGTGAATAAATATATATTTGGAGCGACAATACCTTAAAAAATTGTGAGATTGGTGCCACAATTGTGAACCAGAAATAAAACGTACAAGTATGCAATAGAAGCACACTTATTAGACACAGCCTTTAAAAACTGAAGCACAACCAACAGCAGATAAACATATGTTCATAATTGAAGACCTCCGCGGTAAAGAGAATGTCACAACAAATTATTGAAATATGTGACTTAGGTGGAAAAAGTAATTCTGAATCATTCATTTATAAGAATAAATAATTATTGCATTTAACAGCTGAATAAACTTGTATCTCAGTCTAGTATATGCAGTCACGAAGCTTGAGTTTTGAGGGTACTAGGAACAAAAGACTGTGCCGGTACTATTTCGCATTGTCTGTAAAGAAGCGATAGTAGCGATCCTAGTGGTCAGCAGCTATCTATGGATGTATATTTACTACGTATTGAGCTTCGTGACTGTATATACTAGACTATGCTTGTATCCTTGATTAGAGAAGTGGTTCTGCTAGTAAATGTACGCCTAATGAAATATGCCCCTGAATTTATTTTCATTTCTTCTGAATCATGAATAAAGAATGTGATCCAAAAACGCGTTAAGTCCATTTTTATGAAAGTACTGGACTAGTTTTTATATCCAGTAGTCTATGGACTGAGCGGGTTTTCAAGTGACATGCACAATAACACAAACTTTTAGACAAGAATTGGAGTTGGTTTGGAAGAAAACAAGCTTAAACTATGACAGAGGTTTGAAATAGAGACCTGCAAAACAGCCCTCACAACCGGTTTAGATTCGATCGGTCGTAACTACAACCGGCTAGGATGAACATCGGACCGGTAACTCGGTTGTCGAGCGGTTACGCCTGATGTATTGCAGAGTAGAGAGAACATCAGGCGCACTTACATGAAACACGTTTTTCGAGTACACAACCGGAGTAACAAGGAAATTTACGTTGTCTTGTTGAAAAAAAAAGTGTTTGCAAGTACTCTTACAGTTCATTCGACACTATAACACATATATTTTCTTTATTATTCTGAACTTGAAGTAACTTTATAAGTATCGTTTATATTTTAAACTTTTAGAGTTTTACTAATGAAAGTTGCTTATAGATATGTTAAACAATGTTATAGTTTTTCACAGAACAAGACGTGTACAAGCCATGTATATTTTTCTTACAATAAACGCTATATAGCTGGCGTTTTTTTGTACCAGTGTTAAACAGTATAAGTCATAACTTCATCATTTGATTACGTCGTAACTCTTTCTCGTCACATATTGACGGAATCTTGTTCGATTTATATAACCCAATAATCAATATTACATAAGTTCATGTAAGATCGCGAATTATTTAGAACACAAATCTCACACAGAAAGAAATGCTAAGGAGGAAGAAAATACGATCTCCAAATAACACGAGGTACATTTCATCATACAATAACTCTTTAACATTTTCTCAGTATACAAACAGAGTAATAATATTGAAGGATTTTATTTTGTTTAATTACAAAAATATGTTTGCTTCAAATAGGAATACAAATAATTTGACACTTTAATACATTTATTTTTGTATTTCGAACTTGCAATAATTTGACTAGCAACAAATAAATGAACAATGGACACAGTGGCATCGAAGGAAATAGACTTAATGTATAATGTGAAATATCATAATGTAAACATATTCAAAAATATAATTACAATTCATTATAAAACAAAATAGGAAATAAGTACATACAGTCCATTATGACGTTTGTACTTTAAACTGAAAAAAATGTATAGGCCTACCTCTAAAACAATAGTTGCATGCTTTTTAATTATTCTAAGCAGTTGCAATATTATTTATTAAGAAATCAATTTCAAAAGATAAACAATAATGTTATTTTCAACAATACGATTACTTTTGCTTCCAATGGTTGTTATTCTGTACAAAATAGGTATAATTTACACATCTCTAAACTACGAATAACAAAATAATAGCAAGTTTTAGAAACAAATCATTCTGTATAGAAAAGATCTACTTCAGAGAAAACAAGTGTCATTCAAAGAACTATTTTATTACACACGTGCTAATATTAACTATTTGATGTTCACAATTATTATTAGGGCCTATTATCATAGACTACATGATCAGAGTTGACTTCTTGTGTTTATGTATTAATAAATCTGTTTTACTAGTCTAAAGTTACGCTCGGTGGAAACACTTATTCATGGAATGGCCAATATTTGTTTCGCAAGTGTTGCTAGAGAGGCTAGAGTTATTTGGTGATCTTTCCACCAATTTAGTACGTAGAAAATGAAATAAGCATAATGTATAATGTGAGATATAATAAGTAAATAAATCCAAAATAGAATTACAATTAATCACAAAACATAAAATTAAATAATTATTAAATCTAAATGCATTCCTCCAAAACAGTAGCTATTCATACACAGGGTAGAAGTGAAATAACCCTGCAGATTGTACGGGGCGATAAGGTTCACTTAAATAAATGGAAAACCTAGATTACGTTTTGTGATAAAATGCACGGTTATTAGAAAATTGAGTTGGAAGTTTCAGCAGTCTGGCAACATCACCGCTAGTTGCACACTGCTTTTTCTTCTTGTAATATAGATGTAAGACGTCAACGAACTCAGGTCTGTTTCCCTAGGTCAAGCATGTCAAAGTGGGCCATAGGTAGTATTTGTCATAGCTGTGGTTCGACTTTTCTACAGTGGCCAGATGATTGACAAACTCACTGAGAGTTCGATTGCTCGAAAATTAGTTGCTAGACTCTAGTCATAGTAAACATACTAAAAGCATTGGTTGTAGTAGGTTTCAGAAGATATAAAGTTATTTTTGTTTTAGTTTTACTATTGATCGAGTTTACTGTTTTTTAAGTGTGTCATTATTGTAATATTATAATTCAGTTTTCTAGTGGAAGCAAAAATTACAACCTTGATAATTTGTGGATACCGAAAGTTTTTTTCTGCAATTTACGCTTTACAACGTCTGTAGTTTCACGCTGCATGCTGTTTCTTCCTCTTGATGATCCGCAGCTATAATATCTGGATGGTTCACTGTGATCTCCATTTTATACGCCAGAGCCGTCCACCAAATGAGAGATCGAATCAACTCGAATACTCGTTAAACCGAATACTGAGGCAGTACGCAAGCAGATGTACTTCGCATACTGCCTATAACGCCAGGCGTTCAGTAGCACTATGTAAGTTACTTCGGTTTTCAACCGGTTTTGCAGGACTCTAGTCTGAAACATAATCACACACACACACATACATATATATACACACACACACATGCATACACAGGTTGATTCACGAGGATTTACCTCCCTTACGGAGCTTATTTCCGAAGATATTCCGAGCACAAAAGTCACATAAACATTTGTCCTAATCTCAATATTTTCAGAATTACACTAATTAGAAGTTGTTTGTAAAATACCATTATTCTTGAGTTTTAAGAATAAAAGAATATTACAGATAAAGAATGAACTATTCAGGAGTATTATTTAATTAATTAGCTAATGTTCTGAAGCTAGAAATGTGTTGTGAATTCCATAGTTGCTTCGTACAGATTTTTTTTTTCGACTTTTAACTACAAAATTACATTTTCATACGCATTTGTCACAACAATTGTTACACATCACGCCACTCTTGTAAATTCTTTAAGGATTCATAATTAAACTGTAAAGAATCAAGTTCCTAAAGTCGTATGATTTGTAAAAATGTTTGTGATAAGTGCGTAAGAATGATGTAATTTTAGTTAAAAATTGAAAAACAAAATCTGTACAAAGCAATTAACAACACATTTTTAGTTTCAGAACACTAACCAATTAAAGAAATGATACTTCTCTATTTGTATTTTTTTACCCTTAAAAATAAAGAAAAAAGGTATTTTACTAACAACTTCAAATTAGTGTAACTCTGAAAATATTGAGATTAGGACACATGCTTATATGGCATTTTTTGCTCAGAATGTGTTTGAAAATAAGCTCCGTAAGGAACGGTAAACCCTCGTGAATCACCCTATATATACAGGGTGAGTTTTGAGTCCACCGACAAACTTCACGGGATGATTCCTGACTGAAAATGGAGCACAAAAGTTCATATAATCTTGTGTCCGGAAATGAATAGTTTTCACGGTAGATGGCACTGACGATATTCTCTCAGAACTTCCAGTGTGCGTTTTGTGTGTTGCAGAGAGTGTGATTTAAGCAACGTAGAAGCACAATGGTCCGGTATTCATTCCAGGAACAAGCCGAGATGGTGTTCGTGTATGGCCAAGCAGGTGGAAACGGTCGAAAGGCAGTACGGATGTACCGAGCCACGTACCCTGACAAACATCACCACCCACATCACACAACATTTGGAGCCATTTTGCGGCCGCCCTGCATGTTCGTCTGTCTCAAAGGACCCATTCCCTCACGAACGTTCTTCCTGGAACTAGTTTCACATCCCCTCGTGAAAACTCAGCTTATGATAATACTAATAATAATAATAATAATAATAATAATAATAATAATAATAATAATAGACACAAGTTAATAAACCGATAATGTAAATTGTAAACAATTTTAATAATAACCCCCCCCCTTGACAAAATTCTGCGTCCGCCACTGTTTCTGTTACAAACTCCTAAACCAGGCTCAAAAGTTCGTAACTTAGTTATTGCAACACACTGTATGTAATTTTCTTTGCCGAATGGTAATTATGAATTAGTGGTGGTATGGATTTGTTGCGAAGGATGGATTCTGCACGTGAAGTACGACTACCGACTTCATTACCCTGTCGCGTTAACTAACGACATAAGAAACACGGCTATCTTATTAATTCCGTGGGATGTACCTTCTCATAAGGTGGCAAATCCGAGTGTATCTTCATTACTTTCTTATTTACTTTTCCTACTTATTTTCCTGCCCCGGGTACACTTCCTTATTACACACCCCCATTGCTTCAACCCTCAACCCCAAGAGTAATTGCACTGGCGTATGTTTCATCACATGTACCCTCACCCTATCCCCGTAACAAAAGAAGTGCCTCATTAATTTCATGGACGAACACCCTACCACATAACAGCACTGCATTGAATTAAAACAAGTCTACTAATCTTCATTCATTATCGCTTTCATTCTTTCTCCTTTCTTCCATCTTGTTTCATTATTATGTTAACTCTCAAAGAAAACCAGACTATAACGTATGTATCAACGCTTCTTTTATAACATAAAAACCAATCAACGTTTTCTTCTTCCATCAATTCAAGGATAAGTCTTGAAATTCCTGTCCCGAAACTAAGGGAAATTGTCTACATCTGTTGTCGCTTCTTCTTTGAGGTATATATAAAATACTTTGCTTGGGAAATGTGTAAAGACAGTGTAACTTAACAGTGCTTAGGCTAAGTAGATTGGAGTTAGAAAGTTATATTTCTTTCTTTCACTGTAAATACTGTATGCCTAAGGCTACGTACACGTTGGAGCAACGATAAACGAAAAAAGAAACGACCTAGCAACGCGTCGGTATTATCACAGTCTAGTATATACAGTCGCGAAGCTCAATACGTAGTAAATATGCAAACATTAGATAGTTGCTCACCACTAGGATCGCTAATATCGCCTCATTACAGCCATGCAAAATAGTACCGTCACAGTCTATTGTTTCTAGCACCCTCAAAACTCAAAACTTCGTGACTGTATATAGTAGACTGTGGTATTATCAAAGAATCCAGTGTTCATATCGGAGTAACGAGGACGTGGGAAGCGAACTATCAGTAGAAGATATTCTATACATCCACTTAATGAAAGAAGATATATATAAAACATATCAGCTGCTAGGTCAAGGTTAATATAACTTAAATACGTATAAAATTGAACTCATTTCTCATCCCAAAGCTAGTACAAATTCTTTGTGATGTGATTGGTTCTTGTGATCACATAACCTATCACAAATAAATACACAACTGATCAATATGTCACTATCCATGATAATTAATTTAAATTAAGTTAAATATTAATCGATTTATTATTAATTCGGCATATTAAATTATTTAATATGCCGAAATAATAATAAATCTATTAATATTCGGATGTATTGATAACCACCGGTCATTATACAGATTAATATTATCTTAATCAGAGATCATATGAACGACAAAAGCTAAGAAAACGGAATTTTTCTTTTTCGTCGCTTTTATCGTGTATCTTCGCTTTTATCGTTACTCCAATATGCACACCTCAATGACAATGCATGCTTCAGTTCTCTCTGATATAGCATCGCTGCTTCTTTTATCGTTTATCGTCGCTCCAACGTGCACGTACCCTAACAGAAAGTATTTGACGAAGTAGATATTGAAACAGGGCTTCAGAAACATGGTTTATTTGATAGTTCTATTATATTATTCAGCAGCCTGTAGCTTGTCAGAAGAAGAACTAGGTAACATCTACTTTACCCCTTCGAATAATTACATAACGTTTTATAAATATTTACTATTCTTTTTATAAGTAATTATGAGCTGTAACAATATATCAGAAAATAATAGGTTTCTGTTTACCTATTGCATTAAAAATATTTCACTCCATACGAAGGCGTAAAATCCTTAAGTCGTGATGATTACAAAAATATATAATTTACTGCAGAAATAGTATAAACTTCGTGGACTCAGTCACTAACCCTCGCCATTGGTACTAGTTGGTGTAACAACGGGCATTGGTATGCGACTGTTAATGTATTCTATTTTTATTGGTGACACATTACGATTTTGTGAAAAATTTGCCAAGGGAAAGTACTTCTATAGAAAACTAAGCAGGCTGATTGTAAGCTCATGACCTTTATTTTGCGCAGCCATCCCAAGACGACCAAGCGATATTTTGAAAATACAGAAAGGTTTTCCTCCCTACCCGTGGAAGGCTACATTGCTTCCATGTGGCGACAATAGCTTTATGAATATCACGTGCTGTTCTCCCGTCTACCCATCTGTCTGTTATCATGTGGCGGGAATCGTTCGCTAGACGAGAGAGTGAATTCTCCACGGGTAGGATAAAAACCTCTATGTACTTGCTAATGGAAAAGCCTATTAATGTGGCGATAAATTGGTCACACGGCGATAAAGACAAGTTAATATACTGTATGGAATGGATCACGGATGGGAGGTGGGACAAACTTACGATCACTTTGGTCACTGATATGGACCCATTGTATTATCTAAACATTTTGAATAGGCAGACGAATATAAAAAAAATTGACTAGAATCCTCAGACAAAGACAGAATTTATTTTCGTGTGCCGTAAATATGGAACATAGAATCCCAACTTTACTGCCATTCGAATAAAGCTACACTAGTGATCCCCCCCCCCCCTAATATTTCGTCCCCCGTCCAAGTTTGAACCAATATCTCCGTTTACAATATAAAGCATTGTAACAAATAGAGCACAAGATTAATATAAAGAAAATGTCATGGGAAATCACTCCGCTCAGAAAAACCTACACCACAAGCGTCTTTTTACCATTTGTACCATAGTGGTATAAAGAGATATGACAGAAGATCAATAGAAACGAAAGCATTGAGGTTTACAATGGATGCTACCGAGGATCCTAGCCATAATAATACTGTAGAACGGAAATTGGACTTAAGTTTAATGAAAAATATAAAAAAGAAGAATGGGGTTTTTCACATATCCTGCTAGAAAATCCAAAATGCTAAAAAATCAAGCACTCTGTATAATTAAAAAGGGAGGCTTAGATATATAAGGAAAATTAAAAGAAACACCATCTTAGTGAACTACTTTTCGATTTAAAGAAATTTATCATGCAGGAAACAATCACATTTTCTTGCTATAAAGTGCGTCCGTACTTGGAAATATATTTTGAATACTCTCCTAAAAATAAATATGACAGAATCTTGAAGTAGTTGGTGGTTGTGCGATTGTATAGGTTTGAATGTTTGCAGGTTATGATGATTATGAAATAAAATAATGATCATCATGTATGTTGCATTATTAAAAGTTATTTTATTTGAATCGGGGATTGCAGAAACAGCACATGTCATGAAAACTAAATTTTTCAGTAGACACAAAAAAGGTATTAGGCCTACTGATGGTAAACCACATCATTGGCACTACTGGCTTCTTCAGACAGAAGCCTAATAGATGTGTCGTTTTATACCAAAATTTATTGGAATCTAACGAATTGTTAATGAAATAAATCAGTATACTGTAAATAGCTTGACATGTCTGTTTCTGCAAGGAATCAAAATTGTAGTATAATAATTTCAGTTCAACTAAAGTTTATTTGTCAAATTAGGGATATAATATATGAAGGGTACAGAGAAAAAACGAACAGAGTCACAAATATCATAAGATTGATGACATCATTTAATTTAGTATATTATTGCAAAATGTATGTATTTTTCTTATCAAAACTGGCAAAGGAGAATTATCACTACGTATACAATCATCCTTTCCTACTTTTTAATTAGGAACAACAATAAAATTTGCAGTAATATACTGAATTAGATGATGACATCACCCTTAAGAAAACTATGACTCTGTTCGTTTTTTCTCTGTACCCTTCATATGCATAGGCCTACTGTGTACTTAATACATAAGTTCAGCATATAAATGAACTTATTTTTCCATAATAGGCCACTGAAGAATATTATTGTGAAATTCTTGATATTCATGTGATATGTGGCATTAGTATGCGTATATCGTTAAGCTTCTGTCTTTGAATTGGCACGATTTTGTCTGGATCTGCCAATGAAGAAGGTAAATATGGTGTTCTCCTTTGTACTTACAAGCAAATATTCTCATTGGGGTAGATAAAAAAAATAATCTTTCTTCTTCCATCATTTTAATAATGTCAAAAGAAGTGCTTACACAAATTTTGGCCACTCAAGCACAATTAGGAAGGCCGTAAAAATAAGTTTCCCTGGGGACGTTTACAGAAAGAGAACAAAATTTCATGGAAAGTTTTATTGTTACAGATATTGAGTTATTTTTCAACATATTCCCCACCAGAATTGAGACATTTGTCATTCAGTGGGATCAATTTTTGTATCCTTGTGTCGTAGATGTCTGCCGCCTGGAATCGGAACCAATGTGTCGGCACGTGTCCTTGACATGACTTGTTTCTGCGCGCTTCCAGGATTTCATAGGTCTCCAAATGTGAAACGGCTATACTGACATATATGGTTTCTGCATGGAATGATAGCCCTATATCATCAATGTGCTATTTCTTCAATCCCTGATTCATTTGTATTCTTTATGGTAACGGTATATTGAGAATTTAATAGGCCACTTTGCCGCTAAGGCCGGCAGATACTGTATCGGACATTCTGTCTAGGGACGAACAATTTCGTCTCGGAACTTCCCATTCCGGAAAAGACTGTTTCGGTCTGTTTACGACTGTCTCGGACGATCTGTAACAGAATTTCTTCATGACATACGTAGTTGGTTTCCCCATGCATTGTTATTTTCAAATGAGAGGGTCAGATGCAAAAGGGTACAAGTGACATTTCTAAGAATATGAGTTAAGTGCATCCAGGGTAAGCTAAAGCATCTAAAATTTTAGTGCCAAAGGAATACAGAGTGTCCCATTTATCTTGTGCACCTATTATAACTTTTTTGTTTGGTTAGGTACTGGAATTTTTGTTTTTGAGTGTTATGTTAGAACGAGGGGCTAACATGAGTGTGGAGATTTGGTGCATGTAACTACATTATGATACAAGATATACGTGACAACAACAATTTTTCAAATAGCACTACATACTTTAATCATGTTAATGTGTGTACATTAAGACGAGTTCAAAAATGTATCAAAATGTCACCTTCCTAATCAATAACAACAACAAAACGAAACAAAAACGTACTTCCATTGTGATAATGTTATGCTTTGACAGTCAAAGAAGATATTCCAAATGGTGACTATTCACACTGATGCACATTCGAAGGCGTTCCCCGAAAGACCGTATGACTGCCCTGCACGTTGCTGGCTGAATGGACACACAAGCCTGTCGAATGCGTTGCTGCATGTCGTCTGGTGTTGTCAGAATGTTCTGGTACACACTGTCCTTTACAGTTCCCCACAGGAAGAAGTGGAGTGGCGAAAGGTCCGGAGAACGTGCAGGCCACTGTACGTGGATTGTGACGTCGACAGTTGTTGTGGTTTGTTTACATGTTAAGACAGCAAACACACAACACACAACGTGTACGAACGTCAGTCGTCTTTTTTTATGTAAGTTAATGCACAAGATGAATGGGGCACCGCAACAAACGGCACATTCTGATGTCATTCATTCTGCATTTTGTTGTTGTTATTGATTGGGAAGGTGACATTGTGATACATTTTTGAACTCGTCTTAATGTGTGTAATCAATGCAACATAATTAAAGTATGTAGTGCTATTTGAAAAATTGATGACGTCATCTGTATCTTGTACCATAATGTATTTACATGCACCAAATCTCTACTCATGTTAGCCCCTCTTTCTAACATAACTCCCAAAAGCAAAAATTCCAATACCTATCCAAACAAAAAAGTTATAATAGGTGCACAAGATAAATGGGACACTCTGTATATCTTTTAACCACATCACACACTAAAATTGAAGTAAAAATAAATACGGTAATTACAAAAGATTAAGTACTCTTAGCTACATTTTCTCAAAAATAATTCTGCGGCGCTTATAAGAATAAAAATTATGCCACATTTAAATGGCTGAACCCATCATTCTTAATTCCATGCAAATTTGAAAAGCTGTTTTCTCACAAAAATTTTTTAGCACATTTCGTCATGTTCAAAGTGTTTGGGTCTTAAAATGAAAAATAGTCTGTAGTAATTCTTAACCAATGAAAACTTTTTTTTTTTTTGCGAACAACACAGTGGAATTTTGTATTTATTTAGCCGGTTTTATATATACAAGTATGTTACATACATATGCCCTATTTTATTCAGCATTTGTATCTTTTATAACTTCTGAGAAAAATGCACCCAAAATTGAGGAATGTAACAATGTAAGATAGAGAAGTATAGACGCCCCTTTAAAGTTCCATATTCCACATCATCGTACATGTTATTCTGGAATTCTACTTGATTGATTATAAAAGCAACACGAGCATAATTATTACCTTTGCTGCAAGTGAATAAATCATTTCAGCACGTGTGTATGAATTGGTTCGCCCTCGGTATTTTGTTTCGATCCCTTTTCTTTTGTGTGTTCTGCGATGTGGTTTCAAGCGTGGAGGAAACCTTTGCAATAGTACGTTGAAGTTTATAACTCACAACTTAGTAAATTACCTCGAGGACTGCGGTATTGTCTGGTTCGCGTCAAAAACAAACGTAAACTCTATTAATTACTAATTTCAAATACTGTGCGTATGTGTGCGTATACGTGTGTGGTGTACGCTTCGACTGGCTCTGTAATTGCAAAGTAAACCCCCAGACCAGACGACGTGGAATGTTAATGGAGTGCACTCACGCAGCGAATCAAAAGCGACGCGCTGCGACTCTCGGAGGAGTGGTCATGCATGTTTTGTGTCCTTCGCTGTAGCTCAAATGATAGCTTTTATGACTGAAATCCAGAGGTCCAGATTCACAGTTTAAATTTCCTGCAGGAAAGTAAAGCTTTATCAGGAGGCCGAAAAACTTGCGGACATATGGAAAGATTTTTAGCGTGAGATGAATGCATGTGGGTTAATTTTGAGTGTGTGTTAGCCTATCTTCAATGGTTTGAAGAGGTATCAGGATAAGAGACTGTTGAAACTTTGGCAATTTTTGGTCGAAAATCACATTTTAATTTTTTGTAGCAAATAAAGCTATGATGCCTACTTTAGACTTTGACGAAGTTTTAGAACCCTGTGACGATTGTGTAATAAATTACGCCATTTTCAAAAAGGCCGCACTCGTTAAATTTAAAATGCATGCGAATTTCTAAACTCATATTCCCGCTCTTTTTTCGCCCACTTCTCTGCATTCACATTGCTAACGATTCTGCAAATTTTATACTAGTAAGCTGAAAGCTGAAAATTCTACTATATGTTCTTTAAAATAAGTTACCTACTATTCTCTTTATATCAATATAGGCTACTTTAGATTTATATTTTGCTACCTATAACATAGTTCTAGTAAACTTCTATTAAATTAATTCTCATCATATAACCAACTACCCACACCTGTGGAGTAACGGTTAACGCGTCTGGCCGCGAAACCAGGTGGCCCGGGCTCGATTCCTGGTCGGGGCAAGTTACTGGTTGAGATTTTTCCAGGGTTTTCCCTCAACCTAATATGAGCAAGTGCTGGGTAAATTTCGGTGCTGGACCCCGGACTCATTTCACCGACATTATCATCTTCATCTCATTCAGACGCTGATGTTGATAAAGCGTCGTAAAATAATCTACTAAAAAATGTAACCAACTATCTAGGCCTATCTGAACTTAACTATAATTCTTTACATATTGCATATAGACTGAATATCAACGTTGCCGGTGTGCCGGAATTTTGTCCCGCAGGAGTTCTTTTACATATTAGTAAATCTGACATGAGACTGTCGCATTTAAACACACTTAAATACCATCGACCTGGGCCGGGATAGAACCCGCAACCTAGAGCACAGAAGGCCAGCGCTATACCGATTGTATGTATGTATGTATGTATGTATGTATGTATGTATGTATGTATGTATGTATGTATGTATGTATGTATGTAATATTAATTATCATCATTTTAATAGCTATCTCAAATTAATTATAATTGATTGAATTAAATTAGCTCATAAATTAAGTTACTACTTTATCTTATAGGTTTTTCTAAATTTAAATAAACATGTACCAGTCGTTAAAACTTAACTGAAGAATATTGCTGGAGAATCTTTGAAGTGAAGTGTAAATATTTGTAATTTAAATATGTATTGTATTGATTAAGGCTGGTTGAGTGGAAGAGAAGGCCTTATGGCCTTAACTCTGCCAGCGAAAATAAAACATTCTATTGTATGTATGTATGTATGTATGTATGTATGTATGTATGTATGTATGTATGTATGTATGTATGTATGTATGTATGTATGTATGTATGTATGTATGTATGTATGTATGTATGTATGTATGTATGTATGTATGTATGTATGTACGTATGTATGTACGTATGTATGTATGTATGTATGTATGTATGTATGTATGTATGTATGTATGTATGTACGTACGTTTTTCGAATTCGGAACAGATTTTTATGTGATGATTACATGCATATTAGAACCTCACGGGCCCGCCACACGTTGTCGCCTGGTTTGTTGAACAAGTCTCTTCAGAGTACGCGTTCCCCGTGTCTCGTGGAAATCTCATTATACCACAGCCACTGCAGCATTTCTTGCTTCGTTTGTCAAAGACAAGGCGTAAGTGAATAAAATTCTGGTGTTAATTATAAAACAGGCAACATTATGTTACGCTCGATAATGAAGGATTACGTAACTTATTAGAGCCTCTTGACTCACATAGCGCACATAGCTTCTTGCTCTTAATGAGCGGGCTTTATAATGTGCTAGGCGTAGTATGTAGGCGGAGCTTTCGTGCAAACAAAGCGATTCTAGTGCACTCAAAATTATGGCTCTCATTCCCAATATTCAAACCACAAAGAAAGTAAAATGTCTTCTAAGTTATAGTTCAACAGCAGTGCTTGTGGCTAATAATGCTGCTGTAACACAGTCGATTTCCGGAAAGATAGTGGAGATTTTCCTCCCTCCCTTAAAAGAGTTACTTATTTATCCTTGGGAGGAAAATCTGCGATTTTTAAACTGTTTTTTCCTGATTACTTGACATAGAATTAAGTATTATCTTACAAAATATGCCACTCAAATATTGGTGGCGGGCGGGGAGATTTTGTCACAAATTTTCCCGATTTTTAGCGCCTAAAAATCCGAGCTCTAATGATGATAGTCACAAAAAATAATTAATATTGCTAGATAAAGGGCGAATATTCGATATAATGAATAGTCACTTAAGTGCTTTTATAGGCTTAGAGTGGTTAACTTACGCCATGCTGATCAATGATTTCTTCTGACGCATTGGACGGTCTTATCAGTGTGTTCCAGTCAACTCAGTTTACTGAAATATTAATGGATCTTTATTTCTTACATAAAATAGTTATTGTCGAACCCCCCAGCGGTTCGTCACCCACAACAGCTGACATTTTTTTAAAGTTCGCTACGTATTCATGTTTCATGCAGACATTTTCACATGTCCCTAGATCAGTTCCCTCCACATACTGTACACCAGTGATCGAAGAAATGTTATGAATATGATAGTGAAATCGACATCTGCCTGAATGGTGGTAATGTACAGGGAGGTCACAGAGTCCCGTTACCTCTATAATAACCAACATAAAGCCCTAAATTAAAAAAATAAAATGAACAACAGTTCTTTAGAGGAGTTTTCTTGGGATATGAACCATTACTTGTTCAAAGGATCAGTCTGTGTACCGTCATTCCCATGGCAAATAATAATACGCCACCTGCCTATTATGCCATCGCAGTAAGCGAATAACTTAATTGTCGATGGAGTCAACGTCTTAACTCTTAATGAAGCTCTTCCTGGGCGTTGGGTTGGTCGTGGTTCTCCTGCGCTTCCGGCACCACTAGCCTGGCCACCACGAAGCCCAGACCTCACCACATGTTGTAATTCATTATGGGGGTTCATACAGGGTGTCGTTTCACAAAATCGTTACAATACCACTGACGGACAGAAATATGCTGTGAGACAAGCTTTCACTCAAGTTACACCGGCAATGCTCCGAAAAATGTCGCACAGAACCTGGCGGCGTATTATCCTTTGCCATGAGAATGACGGTACACAGACTGATCCTTTGGGCAAGTAATGGTCCATATCTCAAGAAAACTCCTCTAAAGAACTGTTGTTCATTTTATTTCTTTAAGTTTAGGGGTTTACGCTGGTTATTATAGGGGCTAACGGGACTTTGTGGCCTCTCTGTATAGTATAGTAAAATAAAAAATCGCAAGCAGTGTTGAATTCAGACCTTTTCCCCGAGAGGAGGGTGTCAAATCAACAGCAAAGGAAACAACAATTCAGATCTTACCTATCAACAACAGAGACAGTCTATGTAAAAGCGAACATAGCGAAATGGGATCAATATTAAAGAAATAGACCTTTCATATTTTTTATACTTTTCAGTACTACTAAATGTCGATATAGCCATTAACTTAAAAATGTAAATATTGTTATGTAAAACATGGTGAATATGAACTATACTTCTGTATAAAATTAGTCCTATAAAGCCGGGTACAAAATATCCTTTTTACACAAACTTCCTACATTTGATAAGCATTCAATAGTAATTACGATCAAATTAGACGAATGCGTCTTCCAGTAGCTTTTCTAAATTTTTAAAGGGCACTGTTAGGAATATCTATCCTGTTTTTTTTAGTAAACGATGTATCTTATTTATATACTGGAATTTATTTATTTATTTATTTATTTATTTATTTATTTATTTATTTATTTATTTATTTATTTACTGTATATATACGCTATAACTATTTTAGTAAATAAGATTACTATATTTTCTTGCAAAATTAACATTGAAGATTAATTTTTGGTCCTACAGAATGCCCAGTGCGTAGGACTGGGGGTCCCGAGTTCGATCCCCGGCGTTGGAGAGAATTTTTTCCATTAATAACCAACTGAAAACTACACCAATATACTCACAGCTCACCGGACTCCTTAACTGTAACAATCAAGACTGGAAGTTCAGACAGTTTAAATGTCAACCAATCAAACTGGGCCAGCATACCACCAACCTCCAAAGAAAGAACTACCTACAAATCTAAATATTTCAATTTATTTCTGGTACTGAAAAGTCATATTGAATTTAAATATTATAATATTACACAAACTATACTTTTAATTTAAAAGATCTGAAATCTCCTGGAGGGACATCCTGGAATCTGGGTAGATAACTTCCTTCTCGGGCCACTCTCTAAATTCATCACTGACTCCTAGAAAATCTCCAACTGCAATTTTGTCCATTACAAGTAATTTTCAATGAAAACCCGAACTCGAACCTGGATCGCCTGCGTGGCATACTGATAACCCAGAAAAAGAAAATAATGTGATAAAGGAAATATCTACTATAGGAGTTTATTTTAAAAAATACTATCATTTACAGATTAACTGGTTAGCTTATGAAGTATATATTCGAACTAGAAGCGATCTATTCCTCGTAACTTTAAAACTGCCTGGCACGCAATGGTACATAGATCGTTTATAATCCAAACCGCTGGGTCGTGTAGCTGAGGCATGGGTTCAGAGATGTTTGCTAGTCGGTGTTATCGATTCTCTCAGAACAGGAAACAAAAAGTATCGAGGAAAGACGATCGCGTGTCGGGAGAGATGTCCTGCCAGTGATGTGACAAACCGCTTGACATTACCTTCATTAGGGGCCAAGCGCCAACTTGATAAGCATTTTGAGTTCGTGGTTACCATGGCAACCGAAGGAACACAAGCTAGTGTTCGCGTTATATTGTCTTGAGCCCCTGGAAACTGACAATAATGACGACGCAAATGATAGGATATTAATTATGAAACACCCTGCGCCCTGGCTCTCCAGGAAGTCATGGCCTGCAGGCCTCGCTCATTAGACACTCGTATCCATGGTGACAGCAGATACACTTCAACAATGAAGTGTTCCACTAAATTATTCCTTTGTCCTTCATTTTGTGTCTTCGTAAGTCAGTCTTACAATTTTGTGCCACAGGGATCTGTCCTATCACCACTATATTCACTATTTACGTAAATGACATCCCTTCGACTCTACAGCACTAGAAGCATCACCTTTACGCAGACGATTTTACAAATCTACAGAGTGTTTCCGAAGTGGTGTTACGAACTTTCAGGGATGATGGCGAAGGGCACATGTATCAATTTGAGATCAGGAACCATGGTCCGGAAATGACTGAGTCGAAAGTTATAAGCAAAAATAGTTGTGTGGAAATGATTGTAATTTGGCACCACGTACCCTCCTTCCCTTAACTTTTGGAACAGTCGTGGAAAAATTGTATGGGCCGGATGTCTCCTACGTGGATACTTGCCCCGATACAATCTGTGAGCTTGTCTACTGTTCGAATTGGCTAATGTGTATTCGAAAATCAGGTCTGCTTATTCCTCTCTCGTGTACTCCTCCATTTCACTAGGACTGATCGACTGTACAAGTTGCAGTGCAAGCAGAGGAATGGATTTCCATGAATGGACGTCACATTGAGCACTTCCTATGAACAAGTGTTCAGATCTCAGAAAGTATGTGTTGTAGGACCCATGTTTATTAGACATTATTTTCTTGTTTTGATGCTTACTAGCACCTCCTAAAATATTGGATACTTTTTTTTAACATCCTGTATAACAATATATAATACTACGAAATGACAAACCTACAGAAAAATGATAAAATTCGACTGTATAGTTTAGCTAACACAGAAGGGATGGAACAATATAGTACAGAATTGGATAGCGTAAGTTTGGAGGAGTTAGTTCTTGTTAGTTCTTAGGGATTCGATTCAGACACTAATAACATGAGATGAAAAAGAGCGACTGACTTACTATTTGTTATTACTACATACCAAAGGACTGAATCTCTGCTAGTAATGAAAAGACTGCTATGTTGTAACAGAATCAGATGAAATATTTCAGTGTGACTTAATTATCAGGAGAGGCCGAAAATTTGTGTGTGAAGCGCTTACGGAAATCTAATTAGGGGCGCCATCACGCCAAGTTATATGACCGCTATATTACGCTCGATTGAAAAATAAAATATTTCACGTCACCTGGAGTATGCGTCGAGAGTAACGATGGGGCCGATTGTAAATTCCTTAATTTAATTTCTACCGATTCAGAATTGTTAATCCATAGCTTCCGACGCGGAACAGCGGAGTCACCTGGTGTATACAATATGCAAACCATGGAGCTTGCGAGAATAAACTTGTTAGCGGGACACAACTGAATTACCTTGCAGTTCCCGCCCTGAATAACAAAACACTGTCGATGCCGTAAACAAGTCACGGCGCACCTTGCGGCTTGCAGCGCAACCCGGCGATTGTCACGCGATCTGTCAAGAGCAACTGAATCAAGATGGCGGATTTGTGTTCTATTTCACTGGAAAGCAATTTTTTATTGAAAATGTGGTAATTAAGCAGTTTATGTAGGTTCGTATGGCCAATCTATAACTGTCATAGTGGCGTTTCTTATGATTTCATAACTACTTCTATGCAATAATGACTATTATTTTCATTACAATTTTGATCCGATAAATTACAAGTAATCGGACATGTATGAATTGTTCACTCTATAACTTACCTCACATAAAACTCGACTATAAGTCTAGCCAAACATTTAAATTAATTGTGGAAGAGTAGAAGAATAACATTTTCGCCGTTACCGCATCATCAGATCCTGATTCATATAATACTAAATTTATTTATGAACACCTATTTCTTAACAAAAACTTAAAGAATGTGATTAATTAACTTACATAAGTAATAATTAGACGGTTTACAGCTAACGCGCAAACATTCTGATGGGGCTGATAAAAGATTTTTTTTCACCAAGCTAATAATGTCAAAAGAAGTCCTTATACAAATTTTGGCCACTCGACCGTAATTACTAGGGCCATAAAAAATTAATTCGCCAGAGGCCGTTAACAAAAATAAAACACAATTTCACTGGGAAAATTTATTGAAACAGACACAGCAATTGTTGAGCTATTTTTCAACATATTCCCAAACGAAATTGAGACATTTGTCATATCATGGAATCGACAGAGAGGTGCAGACGGCTGTCAAACGCTGGTTCCGATCCCAGGCGGCTACGACACAAGGGTACAAAAATTGATTCCATGGTATCACAAATGTCTCACTTCTATTGGGGGATATGTTGACAAATAACACAACAATTGTTGTATCGCTTTCAATAAATCTTTCCATGCAGTTGTGCATTTTTTCTGTAAACGGCCCCAGAGAAAATCATTTTCTGGACGGCCTCATAATTGTGGTCGAGTGGGCAAAATTTGTATAAGCACTTCTTTTAACTTTATTAACATGGTGGAAGAAAAAAAATTTAACTCTTTTATTTGCTCCCTCAGAATGTTTGCTTGTAAGTCATCCAATTACATGACATAAATTTGAATGACAATAGGTTGCGTAATGTTTTGTGATACATGGTTGTTAAATTAGCAACAAACAAGATAGTAATACGTTGAATTAAACTTGTAATTAAAATGTTATATAAAACAATCTTGGTAAGATTAATATACGTACATAATTTAGTTACTTTTAAGGGGAGTGATGGGTGAAATTTCTACTTTCTACATTTTTTTCAAACTACGCCCTTGATTTTTCTACACATAATCACAATGTGGTAATGTGGTGAAGTTTCATTTCTGTGAGTTAATTAGTTTCTGTGTTATTAAAAAAATATTTTGAAAAATTGACATATTTCAAAATGAAATGTGTTCTCAAGTTTGTTTTTATTTATTTTTTAATGATCATACTTAGAAAAAACATTGCGTATTACCTTTCCTATATATTTAGGCCACTACAAAAAAGTAGGAAAAAAGTTTTACAATCACTGCATACTTACCTAAAAGTAAAAATGTTCCATTGCCACTATAAATTTTACATTTATTACTTCAAAAAGTATTAATGTAATCATAAAACCCATGCGCTATTTTGTTAACCACAGTAGGTATATAGGACTTGCAGTAAACATGTCATGTTTCTAGTATCAAAATTTTAAGTCTTTACACTTCGAACTTGATGCAATGTGTTTTAAAAAAGCGTGAGAAAACAGCATGTAAAATTTGCATGAAATTGAAGTTCAACTTTGAAGCCATACATATATTGTGTAAGTTTTATACTTTCGAGCACCGCAGAGCATTGAAATTTACTCAACATATAAGACATTGCTGATTCATTTTTCATAAGAGAACAAAATGCGACGTTTGAATGTAAATGATCAAAATTTACCCCCTTAAAATGAAGAATAAAAATATAATTTCATCTTAAAATTATGTTAAAGTATATTATTCCCATTTATTCATTATAAATGTCTAATAATAAAGTTGTTTTAGTAGGCCTAATATTTGAAATTGTCCATACCTTGTTTCCAGAAGTTCGTAGAATTTTGAAAAACCAGCGTGTCCTGCAACTTAAAACTCATTTTTATTTTCGTTGGAATTAGTCCATTTACTTATGCAAGTTTTATTACTGTTTCCCGATTTGTTATTACTCCCAAGTTTTACCATGAAATATCTACATTTCTAGTATAGTTACTACCGTACATTCACTTTGCCTCGAACTATACTTCGTTCCATAATGTCTGACAGGAGACGTAAACATTCTGGCAGAGAAGGAGAGAAGTATAAATTGCTCTTCAACCCAGGTCTCATTCCAAGCTTGTCTTGAAGTTGGGCGGGGGTAGAAAGCTTCAGACCGCCCAGCTTCTAATTAAGCATGGAATGAAACCTCTGCCATTGGTTCAACAGCAATTATACTTCTCTCCTCCTCTGCCGAGAATGTTTACATCTCCTTTCAGACATTATGGAACGAAGTATAGATGCCGTAATTTTCCTGTTTCGTATCGATTGCACTTGTTTATTTTTATTTACGATGAATTTTTAAAATTCCTCAGCGTCATCTATTGTTCTTACAGTGCAATTGGGATTAATTTATTCCCATTAAATTCAAATACAAAGTATTTCAACTCAATCTCTAACGTGTCCTTATAGCTTATACGGTCTAGTAATGGACACGAATTAGAAGAAACATACGACGAAAAATGAATCAACTTCTTTGCAAAGGTAAATAAAATTTTAGCATAGAATTTGCAAACTATTCATGGGGTTCTTACAACTAGGGCCGTGACATCAGTATATTTGTATTAGTTTGAGATGAACACATGACGCCGCACAGAATGTAGTCGGCGTTTCAAGTACAAGCAGCGAAAGCGAATTTGACACAAGCCTAAGCAAGGACGTTCCGTGTTTTGTATGCGATTATTGCGTATTATAAAATCAAGACAATACAATCATTGTATATAAGGCTTAATATCGGAAAAGTTTAAAATGCTGATAAGGTTGAGAAATCATACTTAAATTGTGGTAAAACATAAGTCTAAAAAGAGGTTTCTTTATATTTAGAGTTTTGCGTTACAGTTTTAGAATGCCGAAAAGGTATATGGCGTACAATTTTGCTTTCCCTATATTTAACTGCTACATTAATTTATTTATCATATCTATTCTGTACCTTACTTTTCTTGCATAATATTCGCCTGGTTTCGGTTCCTGCTGCAATAAACAACAACATTCATTTTCAAAGTTTCAAATGAAAATGACCGCCGAGTGTCGGATAGTATAACCTTATACGCGGAAAAACTGCGTTCTACATCGGCTGAAACCGAAGGCGCATATGTAAAATATTTCATATCACCCATTTCTACATCAAGTTTATAACATTCGCGCTGTCATCTGACAAAAGTCTTGCAATTTTGCATAATAATTATATTGAAACCACAGGTTTTTTTGTATTACTGTGTTCATTTTCGCACACACCTTTCTGCTTCTATCATCATACGCCATGTACGTTTTCGGCTTTCCAAAACTGTAATGCAAGCCTCTAAATAAAAAAAATCTTTTCAAACTCATGTTTTACCACATTTGTGACAATTTAAGTATGATTTCCAACAATAATTATTCTCAACCTCAACATTTTAGATCTTTCCGATGTTAACCCTTATACACAATAATCGTATTATCTTGATTTTATAATACGCATTAATCGTATACAAAACACGGAACGTACTTGCTTAGGCGTGTGTCAAATTCGCTTCCGCTGCCTGTACTTGCAACACGTCGACTACATTCTATCCGACGTCGTATGTTCACCTTCTAACTAATACAAATATACCGATCTCACGGCCCTACTTATAACTATACTACAAACTACTACACTGGTCAAAAAAAGTTAAGCATAATTAAGCATATAACGGTTTTTATTAATTAAAATAAAATAGATAAATTATAATTGGGTTTCTTGGTTCCACAGAATAAACTTAAAAGTAGAAATACACTATTTGTTAACAATGGACTCAATATGAAATGAAAAAGTTGCATTGTTTGGAAACAACGGAAAAGATAAGGGAAGTTGAAATTCGTACATCATCAAAGAAAAGGAAATAGTGCTTTCAGTGCCCTGTTTAATAACGTGTTGGTCCTCCACGAACCCTGAGGCACTCTTGTATGTGACGGGGCATACTCAGTACCAACGCATCTAAGCTCTCCTGAGGCAAATTGACCCATTCTTCCAAGGCAGCATTCCTGAGTTCTTGAATCGTTAATGGGTGATGTGGACGATTGGAAATGGCTCTCCTGAGAAAGCTCCATGCATGCTCTATGCAGTTCATATCCAGTGAGCATGCTGGCCAATCCATTCTTCGGATCCCATGCTCTACCAGATACCGCTGCACACTGTGAGCACGATGAGGCCGAGCATTATCGTCCTGTAGAGTGAACCCTTCTCATACACGGCAGCAGTCATGTTTTCCTCTATTGAAACCAGTGGTGTGCGGCGGCCAAACATGACACCTGCCCAAAACAAGATTGAACCACCAAACTGTTGGTGACGTTCCACGGTCATTGAGGGATGATTTCGTTCCCCTGTTCGTCTCCATACGCGAATAGAGTTATTGTCAGGGTGTAGGCCCATTCTCACTTCGTCTGAGAATAAATTTCTGGTCCATTGGTCTCGAGTCCAATTCTCATGTGCTCTAGCCCATCATGCACGAGCACCCCTGTGATGTGGACGGAGTGCTGGAGTCTTGAGTGGTCTTTGAGCATACAACCCTATGTCATGAGGTCTATTGCGCACAGTTTGGCTACTTAAAACAACACCAGTGGCTTCGCGCAGGTCATGGCGCAGAGTTGTAGCTGAGGCTATAGGGTTCCTACGTGCAGATAACCTTACATACCGGTCCTGACCTGGTGTTGTTTTGCGTGGACGGCCTTCGCGAGGTCGATCTGCTATTGACTGGGTTTCCTGGAACTTTCTCCACAGTCTGGAGACAATACTCTGATTCACATGAAGGATGTTAGCAACATCAACTTGTCTCATGTTTTGTTCCATCAAAGTGATGATTTTGATGCGGTCTGCCATTGTAAGGGTGTTCCGAGCCATTGTACTGCACTATGAAGCACTATGAAGCAAAATGACACTGACTGAACTTTGCTCGAATTACAGGCTTTGTTTACTAGCCGTGATTTGGACTTTACCTAGTGATGCAGAATAAAACAAATGAAAGAATTTGAATTAGTAAACATAATACGTGCCACATAAAACCAAAAGAAACATAAATATCAGGTATTATAGGGTAAACTGGAAATATGCTTAACTTTTTTTGACCAGTGTAGTAATGATGAAGGTAGTAATAAGGAACAATATTTATCATGAGAAACCTTTTTTTTTTAAACGCACCGTTTAACATTCATTATACTATTGCGAATTGTGAGCATGTGATAGTAGTCAATTGTTAATACAGAAAACACAAAGTCTTTCTAAAAGATTACTCGAAATAATAGCACAAAGCTGCTGCCGCGTCTCGAAGAATATGTCGAGGGTGAGGGTGAATGTGTTGTTAGTGAGCGTGTAGCACAACGATCGTTCCAGTGTTTCAATAATGAATAAGGATAAATTAGAGATTTACAACGTTCTTAAGACCTAAGGCATGGAATATTGAGAATATATTCAGAGTTTTGGAAGGGACCCAAAATACTTTAAGTACTCGAGATTGCTAGAATAACTTTGTGCTTCAAAAGATATAATACATACGCTTAGAGAAGTTGTAAATCCGTACCTCATTCATTGACACCTCAACAGGATCGACGCAGATAAAATATCTCTCGTAATCTTACCTCTAATCTGATCTCTTGGATGACAGATTTATGAGGAGAGTTGTCACATGTGGCGAAAAATGGGTATATTTCCGTAAATCCTGACATCTCTAAACAGTGGTTCGATCCTCTTCAGACTGCTAAAGACGTTAAACAAAATCGGTTTGACCCCAAAGTAATGTTGTGTGTTTGGTGGAATTTTGAAAGTGTGATTCACTGGAAGTTTATTCTAAGCGGACATTCTGTCGGTACGGATTGTTAATCTTAATAGCTAGAACGAGTTCATGAAATTTTGAGAGAGAGGTATCCGGTATTAGTCAATCGAAATATAATAGCTTGCAACAGGATTATGCGTTCACATGACTAAATTACAAACTTTGAGAAGTGGTAAAGGGGTGAGAAAGAAATACATTTTCTTGAGGAATGCATGTCTGACGTCATACCGTTTAGATGCTAGAACACATCCTACAAACTAAGCTACTCGTTTGCAATATGAAAATGCTGTGTGAGCTACAAGATTTTGTGAAACATTTTCTTTATTTAACTTACAAGGAACACATAATGTAGCGAGCGGTGTTAAAAAGAGGAAACAACAGAAGAGAATGTAATAGGAAAAGAGAGAAATGGTGGGAGAAAAAAGAAAAAAAGAAGATATAAAGAAAGTTACAGACGAAAGAAAGGTAAAACATTCCTTTTTTTTTTTTTTCGTTACATTTGATTACGTCATGTATATCAACATTCCCTCAACCGCAGTTTTCGAAACGTATCCTATCGGATATACTGATATAAAAACCTATCTAAACTTACTGATAAAATACCTAAAATATTAACATTTATCTGAAATGTCGCGGCTTCTGTTCTCTATGAAATTATATATTTTATTCATTGATTTAATTCTTGCATCTCAAAAATATGCGAACATTATTAACGTAGGAAAGGGGCTTCATTTCGAACAATCTCTCTGACCAGTCTCTACTAAGATTATTTAGTTCTCTTATTTTATAAGCAGTGTTTTATTTTGATATTAGCCATTTTGCACTAAGAATTCACTACATCGTGCGATTACAAACCAAAGAAGAATGAACAAACTCGAATATTCTCTAGCACTTTACATATACTCAGTGGATTTTTTTACTTGATTATTTAACGACGCTGTATCAACTACGAGGTTATTTAGCGTCGATGGGATTGGTGATAGAGACATTGTATTTGGCGAGATGAGGCCGAGGATTCGCCATAGATTACCTTACATTTGCCTTACGGTCGGGGAAAACTTCGGAAAAAACCCAACCAAGCCCAACCAACCCAAGCGGGAATCGAACCCACGCCCGAACGCAAATCCGGATTGGCAGGCAAGCGCCTTAGCCGACAGAGCTACGCCGATGGCTTCCTCAGTGGATATGGTCTATGTCAAGGATGTAGAACTGGGGAAGAGAGAGGCGGAAGTATGGGGAAAGACTTTGTTCTCCGTCCACAACCCTCGGCCTTGAATTACGTATCTGTGACTTTCCGCAAGCACATTGAATACATATCTCCTCTCCCCCTAATGTCCAATGATGTTTGGGGTAAAAGGAAGGGATGAGTCACGTGTTTCGGCTTGTGACGTGTGCCACAATTGTAGCACTGTTTCACATCCCTGGTCTAATGTAGTTTTATAGACATGAACGCCCCAATTGTCAAGATAAACAATATTGGGTATTTTACATAACTAGGTCCATGTCCTCCATAGCCAGCTACATTTCAGTGGTTGGTTTGGCTTGTCTTTTCGACGGCTGAATCCGGAATGACTCTTTGCACTTAATCTTGCTTTGGCTCATTGTGCGCCCTATAAGTAGGCTTATGCGATTATTGTCCAATTCCAACAGGTGGCTCGAGTAGCATTCGTGAATCCCATTCTCAGAGCAGAAGGCTTAGCCCAATAATCCCCAAGTCCTGGACCCCCAAGATTTGAGGCCAGCCTATTTTTAACAATCTCAGTTAATAGATAAAATTAGGTAAAGATGGAAAGTGTTGGTGGCTAGTAGAGGGAAACCAGAGTACCCCGAGAAAAACCCTCTGCGACGTCTGGTTTTTCCACAACAAGTTCAACCAGGACCTCGCCGGGAATCGAACCCGGCGCCGTCCAATAATATGTATCAATTAGAGATGAACAAAACTAACTGCCGCTCTCGCTCACTGTGTTCGTTGCATTTGTCTTTCGAGTCTCGTCTCGTCATTCTCCCGCGCTTCGAGTCTCGCTCGTCATTCTCGAAATAGCATTTGGTCGACGTGAAGATTTCGTAACTTTGAATAACATACATCATTGAAATAAATAACATTATAAATGTTTAAATGAGACAAAAAGACAAAACAGAACAGTATCTTAGTTATCAAAATGTTCTTGTTCTATTATACGATATTACCTATGGTTATATAAATAGAAAAAAAAAACAATTCTCAAATAAATAATTCACATTGCTAAGAAACATAAAACATAACTATCAGTTTCATTTTTTGGTGATACTGATAAGCTTATATTATTTAACTATAGCAATTTTATTTTCCACCTTTGCTTATCTTACATTAAGATAAGCAAAGGTGGAAAATAAAATTGCTATAGTTAAATAAAACATAACGTTAATATCTTTTTACTTGAGACTGTTGTGCCTACACTTGATCTCAAACATATGAAAAGAAAATTTCTAGCCTTTTAATAACGGCCTTATAATTAAATGAAGAATGGGGAACGGATTATTATACACTGAAAGGTAGAGATGATGTTTCAAATAGGCTACTTGATTGTTTATACATATATTACAGTTGCCAAATTAGATAAAAGTTCAGTCAGGTATAAACAACTTTGGCGATTCAAGGCTGCCTGAACGTTCGGGACTTCGGGAGTGAACAATCTCGACGTCTCGAAACACTGACAAGCAGTCTTTACGTCAACGACGCGACGCGACGTATACAACACTGTCGTGCGGGTTTTCGGCTTTGCGGGCGCTGTTAGTCTTGCTTTCTCGATCGTTGTTCATCTTTAGTACCAATCAACAGATTTCTTCAATAATGCGAAGAGTATTGTGAAAAAATTTAGAGTTCTACTCCCCACTAATACCTCACATTATCCGACACACGTAACGTACCTTTATTTTTTAACTTCGATTTAAACTTTCTAGACCTCACAAACGTGAGAGAGATTGAAAGCAGGTCTACCTATTTATATTGTCTGTAATCTCTGTCTAGTTCTCAGAAAGAAATTGCATTATAATCACGAAGAATAGAAGTTTGTTGGATTAAGTAAGTCCCAAAGGACGAAACAATTTCTGGTATTCCTGAAGTTAAACCCATTACTACGTAACTATCAAAAGAGCAAAAGAAAACAGCGATGAAGTTTAATGCGATTTTGCTTTGAACGATAGCTAGGCCTATGCGAATAATTTATATGTTAATGCATATAGCTGAATTAGTAAGTAAATCTCCGATAATCGTGTCTCTATATAATCTTCTGCCATAAGAATAGTTTCAAGGGATGAAATTAATATTCTTAAATATTTCTCTCTTTTTTCGTATCCTCCTCATTTTCAGATGATATTTGCGGGTTGGTATTTTCCTTAATAGGAGATTTAATACAGTTTCCATACACGTAGAATTGAGATCACTCGCCCGTGACCTACTCTGATTGCTTCGTTATAAAAAAACAGAAGTCTGGGAACTTAAGATGCAATCAATCAACAAACCGAACCTCTTGGAGTATCCACGTCATTTCATTCAGTAATTTGCAGAGAGCTTAGTTTTCATCTTTGTTTGAACTTTTTTACTTATAAAACTAGCATCTCTGGAATTTCCTCATGGAGTAAGGGAGGGAAAACACAGATAGAGTGAGAGAGAGGTTAAAAGAGATAGAAAATGAAATGCGCTCATTCGAGCGTGATTTAGCAAAGAAAAGAAGAACATCGCAACCAATTAAGCATCTGCTGACAAAGTCTCTAAGAACTTTTTTTTTCTGAAATAAGAATAATTGAACCTATATACCCGATAAGAAAGAAAGATTCTTATATTTCAAATTGATTGCTAAGGCCTCCATTATGTGTGCTCATGGCCGGAAATTTTATAATCCACAAAAGTTGTTAATACAGGCAGTGGCATTGTACGATGAGGATTTTCCGGATCTGTGACTGTCATCCCACGGGAGAGGAGAAGAGCGCGACGGAATATTCATAACCACAGGGAAACAGAAACAAGAAAGTTAAATAGGACAGTAAGAAATTTATTTTAACAGTACCTATACATTATCTTTCTTTCCTATGTAGCAGGGTTATGTAAGCTTTATAGACTATATTTTCTTAAATGTTAAGTTGATAAAAATGTATTTAAGTATATAAATATTTAATTAGTAATTATTATTTTCTTCAGCTGCTCTTACTCCTTGCCTACATGTGTGTCTCAATGTGAATGGCATCCCCAGGTTCATAAGTATCTCTGGAATTTGGGAACTTGTCGAGAGTGAAATCGATCATCAGAACAGTGTCCATATCACAGTGACAAAGTATTTAATTTTATTCATCTTCATACCTACGAAAATAGTTTTATTGTTGCAGAGCAAAGGAATTACCTTGACTATCACACTTTTACTACGTCATACTACTTTTGACCAATAAAACGGTACGAAAGGACGTCTTTCAACCAATCATGGCTGCTTATCGCTATCATTTTATCGCTTCCGTAACATTTGTTTAATTCTACCGCTTCCCTAGCATTTGTTTCTCTTTATCACTACCCTAGCATTTGTTTCTTTGTTTGCCAACATTTCAAACTGCAAATTCTTTACGGTACGATAAAAAATGCTTTGCGATCGTCATTTGTTTCCCGCATAGATGGTCGACATAAAATGACGATTGTGTTCAAACGTTTTGGTGAAGGTAACATTAGTGAAATATAATTTTAGTAAGTCACCTAATATCTATTTTATTGTATTAGAGTTCTTTATTTCTTCTAGTCTTTATATACTTTCTTCTGTTTTTATCACCTCCCTACCATTTGTTTCTTTGTTTCCCAACATTTCAAACTGCAAATTCTTTACGGTACTATAAAAACATGCTTTGCGATCGTCATTTGTTTCCAGCATAGACAGTGAACTGAAAATGGCGGCTCCGTTCAAACGTTTTGGTAGAATTTCAGTAAGTCAGTTGATATTTTATTGTATTAGAGTAATTTATTTCTTTTAATTTTTATATACTTTCTTGTCTGAAATTCTACTTGAAGCAAGTAAAGCGATAGGGTTGGAAGTAAATCCCGAAAAGACTAAGTATATGATTATGTCTCGTGACCAGAATATTGTACGAAATGGAAATATAAAAATTGGGGATTTATCCTTCGAAGAGGTGGAAAAATTCAAATATCTTGGAGCAACAGTAACAAATATAAATGATACTCGGGAGGAAATTAAACGCAGAATAAATATGGGAAGTGCCTGTTATTATTCGATTGAGAAGCTTTTGTCATCTAGTCTGCTGTCAAAAAATCTGAAAGTTAGAATTTATAAAACAGTTATATTACCGGTTGTTCTGTATGGTTGTGAAATTTGGACTCTCACTTTGAGAGAGGAACAGAGATTAAGGGTGTTTGAGCATAAGGTTCTTAGGAAAATATTTGGGGCTTAGAGAGATGAAGTTACAGGTGAATGGAAAAAAGCTACACAACGCAGAGCTGCACGCATTGTATTCTTCACCTGACATAATTAGGAACATTAAATCCAGACGTTTGAGATGGGCAGGGCATGTAGCACGTATGGGCGAATCCAGAAATGCATATAGAGTGCTAGTTGGGAGGCCGGCGGGAAAAAGACCTTTGGGGAGGCCGAGACGTAGATGGAAAGATAATATTAAAATGGATTTGAGGAAGGTGGGATATAATGGTAGATACTGGATTAATCTTGCTCAGGATAGAGATCAATGGCGGGCTTATGTGAGGACGGGTTCCTTAAAAGCCAGTAAGTAAGTAAGTATACTTTCTTGTAATCGTATAATAATCAATTAAATCCCACTCGAGTTTTGATTTTCTCTAGATAAATCAAAACCTCTAGTGAGATTACTGTTGAGAAAACGTATTCCCACACAGTTAATTACAGACTAAATTTTCACTTACACTCACCGTGACTTAGGGGAGAGTTTGGTAGTATCGGACATCGGATAATATCGGACAGTGATGTTTCTTTCATCTACCACCAGATGGTAGTACAGTGATGTTTCTTTCATCTACCACCAGATGGTAGTAGAGTGTTCAGATGTCGCATACAGAAACGTAACCATGTCACTTAGATACTACCATCTGGTGGTAGATGAAAGAAACATCACTGTCTGATATTACCCGATGTCCGATACTACCCAACTCTCCCCTACTCTCGGACCTCTGAAATGGAAATGAGACGCTCTAGCTATAAACCTCTGCCTAATGATCATCTTTTAATCTCTCCTGCATTTAGGCGTACTAGAAACTTAAATGCTTTTCCTTGCTCATTGAACAACAATTTCCAGATAGCCAATGAAGAGTTTAAATAATATAATAGGTCAAGTGACAAATATAGCACTTTGACAAAAACGAGTGCTTTTTTCTAGAAAACACATTTTTAGTCACGCAATACTTTTCAAAATTTTACATATTTATCGTGTTATTTTTTTAATTCGTACTCATTCAGTCCACGAAAAATATTATTAAATATCAAACAGCATGGAATATGACTTCGTGCTACAATGGGCTATGTAAACTGTTGTACTAAGTATAATGAGTGAAACAACGTCAATGAATAGGAATATGGAAACAGATAATTTTTTCAACTCTTACGAACAAAAATTGATAACCTATACTTATTTAATCAAGATTAAACTTCTTTTAAAATAAGGAAAGTATTAAATTATTTGAAATAAATCTTTCATATGTGCTCTATTATTCTGCCAAATGTGTTACGTTTGAAATAATATTATCGCTGTAGGTTTTCATAAAAGGGTTTATTTTCATCACATCCTGCAAGTCCCTCTGAAACTGAAACTCTGCTGATGCAAGTAAGAAGATGCAGAAAGGAAGCGATATTGTTCAAATTCACCTTTTCTTAAAAACATTACATTTGGTTCACTGTTCAAAATCATTTAAGTTTATTGGAGTTGTCACTACTCCTGGTTTGTTCCCCGTTAATTTGATTCACTGAGCTTTCGAGATTTGAAGTTCAATTGTGGCATGAGTTTGCGGAAAAACAGGTCCAAAGTCATGGAATTCAGAAAGATCCATTACACTTGCAACATATGACTGATCAGTTCTTGAGGAGAAAATTACTTTGATTAATTCATCTAATTGTAGGGGCCTACTTCACAGTATTACACTTACGTTTGCGTTTTTCACTTTGGGCGAAACCTCAGCCATAACTTAAGAAAGAGTGCCGAAACCCTAAACCCTTCGTATATTAGTATCGGAAACCTACCCTATTTTTTTTTTTACTATTGTCAATGGAATAAGGAAGATGAGGAGTGTGTTGGTGGAATGATAGTGGGAAGCGGGAGTACCCCATGAAAAATTCTCTCCAATGTCTCTTTTGTCCTGTTTTGCTTATTTTTTTCTTTACTATGTGTGGTAGCGGCAATAAATCATATTATTAAATCCCACTAGATATGGTATTTAACCCTTAAATTGGAGAAACTGCATTTCTCACACTAGTTTATTAAACCTTGTCGGACCGTAAAGAAAACAACTATCGCAATGTCCATAATTTATATGTTGCATGGAGAGAGATCTAAATCAATCTCATCAGGTTGATCATAAAAAGAGGGCCATTTATGAACCTTCTATTCCCTACCTTAGTGCCAAGTATAACATCCCTGTCTTCAATTGGTCAGCGACAGGTTTATGTTTTGGTGCTCGGAGTTCTTTACCAAAATTTACATAGGCTATAATTTTTTTTAAACAATTATTAATATCATCTATTGAAATTCAAAAAATCATCTCGCAAATTCTTAAAGATTCCCTTCAGAATATACAATTCCATTTATACCACTCAGAAGGTCTTAATTAAGGATATGCTATTTTTAAATAATCTTTTATTTATAAGTATAATTATAAAGTCATCTTATACGATTTTATTTTATAATTGATATAATCAATGGTGCTTAATTATTATATTTTATTTTCATAACAATATTAATATATAATTAAATATATTTATTTGCTATTAATTTCCGGATCCTAGTGATCATCCTTAATTAAAGCCGGACGATTTATTTCTCTCTCTCTCTCTAGTATTGTGAAATTTTAATTTTAATTTTCCTACCAATTTCTTTTCTATTGTTCATGAAGAGGTTCATTGCATTTCGGCCGCAGATTCCAGCAGGCGCATGGACATCATAGCCATCGACAGGGTTAAGGATAAGGCCATGGTATAAGATCCAACCATCCGCTTTGAGAGAAACCTCTCACAAGCGGACGAGGTCAACAAGGAAGAACAAGAAATACATGAACCATGCTTACCTTTCCTCTCTTCTAAATATAACATAGGCCTACCTGTTAATCAGTAGGTCGTCAAAGGTATGTTATTTGGAGCGAGAGGTTCCCTTCCACAGTCTACCTACCAACTATTAGTGAAATTAAGAACTCCAAGTCTTTCAAATACAAAACGTCTTATTACAAATTCTTAGGCACTCATTACATATCATTCAATATCATGTATATTTTTCAAGAAAGATAATTTATCAATATGACATTTTGGCATCAAACGCATCCCAAATCTAAAATTTAGTATTTTTTTTTAATTAATCGACTTTAAAAACATAACTGTTCTTTATTCTGGATCCTCGGGGTCACCCTCACTGGAGAGCTGATGATTTAATCAAATCCTTCTCTCTAAAATTATAGCATATAGCCTCTTGTATCCTATAGGATACTTTGTCAATTTAAGGAGTAACTGGCATCCTCATCTCAAAGTGACTAATATATCAATATGGACTAAGAAAATCGATGAGTGTCAAACGGTAATTGTTTATATTCTTTAACTTATCAAACGTTTTAAAATTCGATTTTTATTATAATTATAAATGCTCAAATAGATTCTTGAACAGCAGTCCAACTCATGATGTAGTTAGAGAGATAACAGAATTATACCTCTCTGCTATTGTATTAATCTATGAAACACTCTTTGAAGTTGAGTAAATTTCTTATATTCTAAGCCTAATCAATAGTTTCTGTCCATTATTTTGTTCTTTAAATTATTACGTTCATATATTACACAAAACAAGGAATTTAAGCTATGGTACGAATTATAAGGCAATACGTTCTAGTAGCATGTCCAATAACTAAATAATAATAACTATTATTTGATCCGTCTGTTATTTATTTGGTGGTGGTGGTGGTGGTGGTGGTGGTGTATCTGTAGGCTAATAGTCCTTAGTAACGTCCCAGTTCAGTCACAAAGACCAATAGAAGATTAAGAGGAGAGATGACTACAACACAATGTAAAAAAAGTGGAATTAGAATCGCAGGAGAAAGCTAAACTCTGAGATGAAAACTAGTGTCGTGCAATGTTCGAACATGAGAGGGAATATCAAGATACTACAAACTTCGCCCTACTCAATAGACATTCCAACAGTACGTGAAAGTGAAGCATGTAAACTAAAATAACCGAGTCCATTGAAAACCTGTAAAAGGCCTTATGTTCGGTTCATGTTTGCTGAGTCTTTGTAGAACTGAAGCTCCCTTTGCGTTTGTTCAATCTTTCCCCTTCCTTATACATGTTTGGTGCCTTTCTCCTTAGATCCTCCTCTCCCTGCGCCTTTACACTTTAGCTGCATAAGGATGTCAGACACATATCTTGCGAAGTTACGCATAGTAATGAGTACAGGTAATTTTTCTTGTTATTAATATGACTAAACATTCACATAAATATACGTATAAATAAATCAAACAAAATATATTTAGAAAACGCATATGTTCAAAGTACCGACTAGTACGTGCAAAGTTGAAACATGAGAGAGGCAACGAAAACATTGCAAACTTCGTCTTATATCAAATTAATCGCAAGATATGTTTTCAAACTCTTAAGCGGTTTAAAATAGTGTCTGCAATGTGCGAACATGAGAGAGGCAAAGCAGACATTACAAACTTCGTCTTATTTTATACGAAAAACTAATCGCAAGGTCTATGCTAAAACATGAAGGAGTGGGAGTGGAGGACAGCCAATATTTTTATAACATAGTGGAACAAACACGACAGGCCTTCTTCTGCAGAGCGAACATCGACGAATGTTGAACTTCATCATACTCGATTAACTTGAATCGAACATAGTACCTGTAATACTTCCATCATCCGTATAGTCACACAAATATTGTTACCAAGCAACTGCGATTTATTTGAATATTATGTGAAGAATGTAATTATAACTAATTTCTTTCGGTAATTGGTATGGTAACAACTGTCATGTATTTTTAAAAACATAATGTGATGTACCTACATGTACGTATATTTCTATCGAATTTTAAACATATTTTTGTAATAAAATTACCTATCCTTACATCTAAATAAAACTTCACAAGATTTGTTCTAAAATCCTTACTCAGCTAAAAGCATGAAGGGTTGGGAGAGGAGTGTAGGAGAGGCCAGCGAGCTTAAAGGGCACAAACCCTAGGCCTACAAGGCGCAAGACCGAGCGAGCGAGACAGGTCCGCTTCTTCAAAGCACACTTCGGTACTTGCCATGCTCGACAAACTTGAACCGAACATAGAGCATGAAATGCACGACACTAATGAAAACCACTAAAAGGATACTTTGTCCAGCGCAAATCTAATATAGTACAACCAGCAAAACGATAAGGTCACTTTGCTTAAAACCGTTAGGTTGGATGTAATAAATATGCTGTGAATAAAGCGAGGAAATTATCATGTTAAATTTCCATGAAAATAAATATATTGTAGTATTCTCTACATTTATAAAATATAGAGCTGCCCGTCTTGCAACAGTCTCTTAAAATGTTAAAAGTGATTCAATTTCCTATTCACGGAACGATCTCTACTAATGAATTGCTAATGGATATGCCTGAAAGCTAGCAATAAAATCTCCTTTATTTCAATTTACATGTTGTGAAAGAGCTTTATGCAGCTCTGCCCTTTTTTATCCCACAGAAAGCAGATGGAAAGCCTCTTCAACTTTCAATACGCTTTCGGGGATATTTCAAAACTAAATTCTGAGAATTCTTTAGTCCAAAACACGGCTCGTTTTCTATAAAATAAGAAGCATTATACTATCAAGGCATACAGGAATGTTTCGTCTCTCTCTCTCTCTCTCTCTCTCTCTCTCTCTCTCTTAAAGTCGGTTGAAAAGGCAAAAGATAACACTTCCCGGAAATATCAAAAGTTCCTCTTAAATGAAGATTTTCTGAGAATATTCCAGTGAAACAGAAGAGAAGCAGAGAATCATGCCATATTATCAGCATTGACACAAGGAAGGAGAGCAAACTTCGAACATAGGAAGTGTTACGTATAGTGTAGTGTTACTTGAGAACTCTTAATCTTTAGTTTGAGAGGCAATAGGTAGACCTACTTAGTAGAAACGATACTAATAATAATAATAATAATAATAATAATAATAATAATAATTATAATAATTATTATTATAATAATTATAATAAACATTTTTACCCATTTTGAATCTTGCGTACACTACTTTTAACACTTGAATATAAATAATTGATTAACTAGCGGTCTTACTCGTGTTAATTATGTATTAATCAATTACTTATATTCAAGTGTTAAAAGTAGTGTACGCAAGATTCAAAATGGATTATCAAGACAACTCTACAAGTCAACTAGTACACAAATACAGGTCAGCGTCTCAACACACAAAAAACACAAACAAATACGAACACACAGGTGTATACAAACTCACATGTAAATAGCTGCGACAAAGTCTACATTGGACAGACAGGCAGATCATTTCAAACACGCTACAAAGAACACATTAAAGCAATAACCAGAGGACACAATGCATCTACATACGCCGATTACATAACCAATGCTAACCATACATACAATAACATAAATGCGGACATGGAAATCCTACACATACAACCCAAGAACCAAAAACTCAACACAGTAGAACAATACGAAATACACAAACACACTAAAACACACCCCGATCAAATTCTCAACACACAGATCAATTTCAGTACACACACACTATTTGATCCACTTTTCAACACTTTTCAACGAACAAACACACCCACACAACAGGCAGAGAAGTACGAGATGACGCCGATATCTAGTAGGCTCTGAGGATGGTGTGATGAAGCACCGAAACAGCTGTAAGCCGCACAGACTCATATAATTAACACGAATAAGTCCGCTAGTTAATCAATTACTTACAAATATATTTATTTATTTATTATTATATGGAATTTAAAATAAAGGGAACTTCGTATAATATGACATGAGATAGAATGCAGTTTTCTTTTTAATATTATAAGTCCTTTCTTTGTAAATACTTGTAAGTGGTTAATGAGAACAAGGACAATTAGACAAATTTTAAAACCTGGAACACAATCTTCGGACTAAAGAGTTCGATTGGCTGTAAAAGCGATCGCAGAAAATTCAGTTTTCACAACTTTGCTTAAATGGTGGCTCTTTTATTACTGAATATACAGTCTGATCTGTTTGGGTATGGATAATATTAATTTATTATTAGAAAGCTATTATGATAGTAGGACAATTTTCTTGCTGGTTATATTATGATTAAAAAAATGGGGGTTTCCATGTATGACAATCAACAATGCATAATCTGAAAGAACAATTTAAAATTGTAGATGATTAAAATGGGACTACAAATCAACAGCAGGCACACTGTGTTCTTTGATATGCCAAATTTGAGAGCGTTAAAACAGTTCAAAGGGAATTTCGACGTGAGTATGGTGTGCGTAATATACCTAAATACGATTCCATAATGTTCTGGTGTCGAACATTTGTAGAAACAGGTTCTTGGTTTAAAAAAAAAGAACATGCAGAAGGTCGCAGGCGAAACACAGTAGGAGAAGCAGCTATCTCTTGGATTGGTCTCTAAACTCCCCAGATCTAACCCCTCCTGACTTCTTCGTGTAGAGTTTTGTTAAAGACATTTTCTATTCACAGAACCCAGGAACATTGATGATCTGAGAGTAAAAATTACTCAAGCTTTTCAACAAATCATCCCTCTTATATTACAACGGACGTGAGCTGAATTGTATCACCGTTATGAGTTGTGCAGGGTACTCAATTGGGGTCATGTTGAGCTCTGACGAATCTCTCATCTTTCAGTGTTGTATGAACAAAGTTTCAACAAATAAAGTTCAGTGGTAAAGTGTTTTTATTTTATTCATACCCAAACGGACCACCCTGTATTATAGTATAACGAAATAGTAAACATCAGTTACAAAATAGAGCTTATTTCAAATGTGCGTTCATGCAGAATTTCGTGTTCTTTGTGTTCTAATAAAATTAATAAAAACACTCTAAATAATTAAAACAAAGTATACCTTATATAAATTCATACAAAATAAAGTTCAAATATAGGCCTATTTGTCCCTCCACATTGCATGGTTAGATTATTTATTAATAGTACTTCTCAAATTAAAACCATTATTATTTTTAATAAACCTTGGGGTGTTGATAGTAAAAAAAATGTCCTGTCACTAATAATCATGAATATTGAAATTTATTTAACAAAATTAATATGTTTTCTGAAGTTATTTTATTTATTTTAGTCTACTCTTTAATCATGTTGGAATGAGGGTATAATTATGTGATTATTGTCAATACTCGCTACATTCCAAGTTTTGTTATCTTGACTTGTAACTTGTAACATTTGGCAAAGTAAATAAAATTAACAGTAAAAAAAATTCCAGTTTGGGAATATTTCTAAAAATCATTCGGGAATATTACCAAACAAATTTCTTCCCGTGGGAATATTGCTGTAGGGAATACTCCCGAATATTCCTGTAGGGAATATTCCCATACACCAACACTAGTTACAACACAAAAGAGAACACAGAAGCAGTATACATGCTACCTTCACATCCTCTGGCTGACCACACACTATTCGCTCATAAGCCAACCGAGGGACTACAGTAAAAACTGACGAAAAATAATAAAACTGACATAATACACATTTATCAACGAATATGGTATGGCCATGAAAGTCTAATGACAGATCGATCTATTTTAATAAAGAATGCTGACCTAAAATCCAGCTTGCAGGAGAAATGTTAGAATACCACAAAAGAGATGACGTAACCAATTCTGAATGAAAAATAAAGAAGAGGACCAAGGATCTAATCCTTACACATATTGATTATGATTATGATTATTATTATTATTATTATTATTATTATTATTATTATTATTATTACTACTACTACTACTACTACTACTATTTCATAACTTCTCCGAGAAACATGATGATACCCACCGGAGTAGCTCAGTTGGCCAAGGCGCTTGCCTTCCGATCCGGAGTTGCGCTAGGGCGCGGGTTTGATTCCCGCCCGCTTGGGCTGATTACCTGGTTGGGTTTTTCCGAGGTTTTCCACAACCGTAAGGCAAATTTTAGGTAATTTATAGCGAATCTCGGCCTCATCTCGCTAAACACCATCTCGATATTACCAATTCCATCGACACTAAATAACCGAGTAGTTGATACAGCGTCGTTAAATAACCAACTAAGAAAAAAGCATGATCATAAATTCTCAAAAAGACTAATACAATTGCGTTCTTTTTTATTAGAGAGAGTAAAGAAGTTATCACTAGCCTATTGTAATTGCCTTTTGGTACTTAGTCCGTTAAGTTGTTGCTTTAGAGACACATAACAGTCAGTAAAATTGAATATTATAGAAATCAATCCTATAAAGTTCTCATGACAACACGTTACGGATTCAATTTGTCGTAACCACGACAACAAGTCATTTTCAAATGGCCGCCTTTGTAAAATTGATATCCGAAATAGGCACATTCTAATAAATAGAGCTAGGATTCTTACGTAAATAATTAATATTTTATTTGCACTGTAATAGAAACTCGTAATTGTGTTTTAAGTTTCGGGCAAGGTCATTTGAGCATATATTTTAAATTTTAGTTCACAAAAAACACATATTTTAAATTTTTATATAAATACACATTTTCAAATATTAGCATAAAAATTAAGTTTTCATGAAATTATTTTCGACAAATGCCCCATTTCTGATTAATCATCATGCGAATGTTCAGTGTCAATTGCTTAGACGTGACAAATAGAAACTGTTTCTCGGAACTGCCTATCTGTGGACCTGTGGAGCTGCAGTCTGCTCTCTCACCACAAGCGATAAGAGCTGTCAACACTAAAAAAATGTATTGTAACTAACACACATAAACATTTATGTGTCATTTAGCAATGCCTTGTAAGTTATCATAACGTTGATTCAGGAAGTAATTATAATTTCATAAGCATCAGCTGCCTCTGATTCAGTTTCCAATCGCAAACATGTCTCTATGGAGTGCATGTTGTTTCTCAATAGCCAGGACGCTCTTTTTCCTAGTATAGCTCGCGCAAGAGACGATTACCGAAAACAATGGTAGCGTTGCTGTCTATTTTGACGTTGTATGTAGGCACGCCGAGGGGGGAGGGGTGCGAGCCGATGGAAGTACTGTCTCTTCCATGAAGATGAACAAATGAGGACATCGCTGTGGAAATAAAGAACGTAGCAAGAGAAAAATTCGAAGCTAATTAAACGCGCAACATATGTTACGAATGAAATAATAATACCGTGCGATACAAGACAAGCATTCACATGCAATGGAACAAACTAAAGTCGTAATGTAACTATCACAACGCAAGACTGATTCTATCGATGTCATTTATCTTCCGACTGTACTCTTGAATATCATTCAAGTTATCTCGTGACCTTTCCTCTCGCCCATTCTTCCTTATCACAGTGTTTGATTCGCATTCCTTCCGTCGGTAATCCGTGCTTGCGAGACCTTTTCGCCAGTCATTTGTGGTGGACAACCTGAGGATGAATCTCATTGTGTATTGTAATTCTTCAGCAGTTGGTGAGACAGCATAATTTATACTGGTGAGTACTGCATATTGTTTATATTCACATAAAATAATTGAAACATAATTAAATATTTTTTCTTTTTTGTCACACATTTTTCGACTTTTAGCACCTACAAATCCGAGCTCTACTGATAAATAAAAGGTCATGACGTCCCAATAAATATTGATAATAAGATTAAATTTTAGTTTAATACTAGTTTTAGAAACCAATTTACAGACTGAGTACCAAAAAATTATTTTATGTGCAAATATGTGAAACATTCAGCGGCTTCGTATATTACACCTTGTCCATAAATATCGATACTCGTCCGTTAATGATACGTTTACATAACTTTTTTTTTTCGTTTGACTGTACTGCTAGTTATACAATACTAGTAAGTAGATATAATCTCTTTATCATCATTGATATGTAGATTTAATGTTGATGTGTTTTGTTAGTGCCACAGTTACTCAAAATATGACCATTCCGATTTTAACGTAAAAGGTTTATATTCGAATATCAAAATCTGACGTCAGTTATTTAGCAACGAGAGCTACATTACACTATTCTGACGTCACTTTCTTAGCAACGGGTCATTCAAAATAAACACAGTAATTTCATTGTAAATACTTCTACAGATAAATGGTTTATATTCAATAAAGGAATAAAACAAAATGATTATTAAAAACAGAAAACTACTAAATTGCATTAAATTTATTAACTCTCCATCATATTCACAATCCATATAAAGTAAGAAACAATTACAATGTAAATATCAGAATAACATCTTGCCCAGAGTCGCCCTCGGTAGCGCAGTTGGTATAGCGCTGGCCTTCTATGCTCGAGGTTGCAGATTCGATCCCGGCTGAGTTCGATGGCATTTAAGTTTGCTTAAATGCGACAGGCTCATGTCAGTACATTTATTGGCATGTAAAAGAACTCCTACGGGACAAAAATTCCGGCACACCGGCGACGCTGATACAATCTCTGCAGTTGCGAGCGTCGTTAAATAAACCATAATTTAAAAAAATTTCTTGCCCAGAGCACAAACGTTTCAAGCTATTGCAGGGATCCTTTAAAAATCACTTGCCACTTTTTATTTACACGAAAAAAGAGCACCTAATAGAGATCCATTTAATTTTGTTAAGTTTTATTTATACACGCTTTAACATCTGTGGTCATATCGTGTGTTTAGGATCTGTGGGTATACCAGTTGTACGCCGTTGTTACTATTGTTGAGTTTCATGTTTTTATTGTGTGTTAAAGATTGCTTGTGTTCGTGTAACTGATTTTAGATTTAGATTAATGTTTATGATATTGGTGATTGAAGTGTTGATGAATCACGGCATGTAAATTTCCAATCCGACATTTGCCTTCGTGATTGAAAACCAGCCACGGGGTTTGAACCCGAAATATCCCGAACGCGAGTCTCAAACGCTACCGCCTGAGCCAACACACTCGGTTAAGATCCATTCTTATGGTCTCAACATGTGCTAGAAACAAGGAAGTCATAGAAATTTTGATCGTGTGGATAAAGTTTGAATACAAAGTACTACTAACAAATATGACAACAGTTCAGCATGGTTTCTTATTTTCCTGCACAGAGTGTTTTTATTATCTTAGCCTCTTGCTTTCAATAAATCTTTCTGTTTTGGGTGGGTACGTGCACCATGTTAGAACTTGGATTTCAAGCATGACATAGAAAATCTATTGCCATCCTTCACTTGCTTTCCAGTAGGTAGATACAAGAAGCCATTTGAAGGGATTTTAGTGTAGATACTTCCATGTCGGGAAATGTTCTATGAAGAAGGATATGTCACCATTTCAGCCATTCCTGCAGCCAAACAGCTCGCAGTTAAACAGTAAGGGAAAGGAAGGGAAATTCTTGTCTTGTATTTCCCTCTGACGGCCGTTAAAGCAAACAAAAGAGATTTTTTATACGTCTCTAGCGGATTGAAGCTGACAGGAGGCTTAGAGCTGATGTCACTTTCAAAGCCTCCTGAAACACGTTGCAGGTGTGCGTTACTCTCTGAATTTTCAGTTTCATCACAAGAGTTTTTACCCTAACATTTTTATTACTATGAAAGTACAAATAAAAAACTTTCCTCCCTTTTTAGAAAAGAGCTGCGGGGGTTGTTGGAAAGGGGTTAGAGGGATATAAAATTAAATTATCGCGGTGACATGAAGGCTGCAGCTAGCTCAGTCTGGCGGTGTAGTTCTTAACGAAGTTGGGCTCAACAACATCTGGCCCTGTTCATATCAATACGGCAAAAGTTGTGAACTTCAACTTTAGGCTGCGTTCGAATGTAACATCGCTACAAAAACATATGTATTACTATTACTAATGACTACCACAGATTCCTTTGTAAAAATATCGTACTTCTGCGGTTATCGTTTGAATTTATAGTAATTAATTAAACATGAATTTCAAGCGAACTCTGAGAAACGTATGTGAAAGATCCCTAGAAAAATGGACAAATCACAAGAGTATCTCCATGTTATAATGTAAGTCAATTGTTCTTCCTGCATGAATATCACTATCTGTGTAAACTTCACAGTAATAGTATGAGAGTTGTGTTACGGAGAACGGCTTTTAAGAAGTGTTACGCATGTGTGTTGTAACTGATTTTTGTATATCTCAAATTGATGCCTGATGTTTGCTTTGCAATCGCAATATATAAATTACGGATTGTTTATGTTTTGTTTACATTGTGTAAGCTAATTTATTTTTTCTTTTCCATTTGTCTTTATGCTTATTTTTTGTGTAAAACTATAGCCCTAGCATACATACGTAAAATAGGGCTACACCCCTTTGGAGATACAATAATAATAATAATAATAATAATAATAATAATAATAATAATAATAATAATAATAATGTCATGGACGAAAGTGAATGGAAAAAACTGTGATTTATCTTTCATTTTTCGTCATGTTTTATCTCGTCCTTTCATGCCCACTTATAATCCTATGTCTAGAGACCGTATTTTCTTTTTTGCTGAAAAAAATTGGGTTAGGCCTATATCGATGTTGAACCTGCCATTATTTCGGTGGGTATTTCGTGAAATGAACTGTCAATACGGTAGATATTTCATGAAATAAGTTGTCAATTAAATGTTTATGTTATGTTTTATATAACTTTTTGTTACTTTTATTTTTTTTCTTATATTACATGTTAGCATCATTAACATAAACTAATCATTGTTTCTACATTATCCACAAGAAAATTTGTGTGATAGTATTTTCGTATACGCCAGAGCTGGGCATCGGGAGCAGATCTAGACTCTAAACGGGGACGCTTAATGTTCATCCGTCACTGAATCAACGCTGCGCGGTGTTCGGAGGGGAAGAAAGGGGATGAAGAGAAATCATGTGGCTCCCCGGGAGAGAGTAGAATCCGCTCTTGCTGCCCAGCCCTGGTACACGCAGAAAAACCTCTGTCACTGTTCACATTAGATGTAAGATAACCACTCTGCCTACAAGCAATTCACACCAAATTTGTTGTGGTCCTCTACTAGTCTCCCCAAATACCTCTTCGCATAAGAAAAAGTCTCCGATGCATAACCTACTATAGCAATGACTGAATAATGCTGTTATGTAATATACAGAGCGTCGTACTGAAAGTCATGAGCAACACATTGCTATAATTTCAATTTCAAAAATGTAACAAAAGCGATTATATGGTCATAATCTACTGACTTTACACTATGTATTGGCATATTGTGACGTCTTTAACTTATATCATGTTACCACAGACAATGTGTGCATAATGGTTGTCAACGATGGTTCGTTTCGACAGCGTGCTGTCATTAAATTCCTCGTTAAAGAAGAAAAATCTGCTGCTGAAATTCAACTCAGACATCAGCGTGCATACGGAGAAGTATGCATGGGTGCCAGCAGTGTTAAGAGATGGGTGAAACATTTCGAAGATGGGAAGACGAGCATCCACGATGAGCTTCGGAGCGGTCGCCCTCGAACTGCCTCCACGGAACGCAACAAGGAAAGAGTTGATGAGTTTTGGGATGCATTTTGGTTGAATTAATTGAACTTGGACAGACCATAAAATGCTGTCCGCTATATTCAGACAGTTTTGAAGCTCCGTCGTGCATTGCGCGAGAAACGCCCTGGCAAGAAGATCTTCTTGCAACACGATAACGCGTAACCTCACACTGTTCGTGTCACCGTGGAGAAAATCAGAACATTTGGGTGGGATATTCTTCCGCAATCTCCCTACAGTTCCGACTTGGTACCCTGCGACTATAACCTTTTGGGTTCTGTAAAGGAGCAACTGCGAGGTCAACGGTACGCGACGCTGGAGGAAATCCGGAAAGCAGTGCGTCAGTGTCTTCGGGAAGATGAAAACGGACTTCTACAGCAAGTGAATTGTCGAACATACAAAACAATGGGGAAATATGTAAAGAAATGGAGACTATGTTGAAAATTGACAGAAAAGTCTGTAGATTAAGATGATGTACCTGGTTTGTCTAAAAAATGAAAATTAAGATTTGTAACAATGGGTAATTAGTCAGTTATTTTGAAATTCTTACTCTCCGATTTTGATAACCCTTCCGTAATTTCTTCAGTTATTACATCATGGCATGTGACAAAATGTTTAATTATTTCTAAAACTGTAACAGCGTCATTACAAAACACAAGGTTGTTGAAGGCAAGTTTCGAATTTCCACGAATTTCAATGTTCGCCCCATCTTAACAATGAACGCGTGCTGTATTTTCTCGTTTTTACATTTTCATGGCAAACCTAATTTCGAAAAAAATCTATGTAAATGTATGAATCACTTTTCGTATCTCCTGGCAAGGTTAGAATGGGTTAGTTAAGGTGGTAGCTAAGTGGAAAAAGTCGAGGGCTGTGACAAAGTTAGATGAGAGGATAGCATTTCCCTCCATGAACTTCTCAAACTTTGACATTACTTCTAAGGCTTCCACTAGAGACCTCTCTAATACAGTAAGTCTCTCCCAGCGAATCACAACAATTAAAATGGCTATTATTTCCATTTCGTTTCTAATTCTTGTACAGTACAAAATGCGGCATCTAGGGCAGGAGGGCTACACCACACTTTCCTACAGAAAACATATTTTTCCTAACACTTCCTGCATGCAACCTATGTTCTGAAATTCGCTTCCTTATTTTCGGTGAAGGTAATCGAAATAAAACCTAAAAAGTAGCTTACGTGCTAACCTTTAGTGCAATAAATACCCTACTCTTTGTTTGAACATAATCTAATTACACCTCAATGTCACAGAACACAACAGAATAACAAAGCATTATATAACAAAATTTGCTTTTCATGTTCGAGCACCAATTTTAATCTGAAGCGAGTGTATATGTGATACAATTTCGCATTTTGTAAAAATTGCATTCAATTATTTTCAAAATTACCATGTTGATTATGTTGCGAGTGATATTTCTCGAAAATCTCGGTATTGTTTCATGCACTTAATTAATTTATTGCTAATTATTGGTATCAGGATATAACCTCATAATGAAATGCTCTTTCAGTTAAAATTGCTACTGGCGGGGATCTATGAATATAGCTCTTAATAACAGATAATAATGTATTCAAGAGAACACACACTGATATTTTATACACGCATCGCTATTATTTCGTAAGTTATTCAATCCTGTGACAGTTAGAGAAGCGAATCATGTAGGTAGTAATGGAGTAACAGAATAATGAAAACAGAAAACTAATTCGGAAGAATGATATGTAATTGATTTCTATCATAAAATAAATCACAATTAAACTGAGTTATCGCTTGGTTTGGATAGAATTACTTTAGGTCAAATTACCACATAATATCTGAAACAAACAATTATGTGGGTTTGAATCTGTCAGATTATCACACTTCAATATTATTGATTTCTTTCAGTATTAGCTTCATATATTTTCGTTTCATTAAGGAAACGTTTCTTCTTTTTTCTGCCCACAAGTCGACAGTCTGCGAAACTCACTGTCCTATCTCTTCTACGGACGTGCAATTCCTATTTTTAGAAGGTTATTTTACGACGCTTTATCAACATCTTAGGTTATTTAGCGTCTGAATGAGATGAAGGTGAAATTGCCGGTGAAATGAGTCCGGGGTCCAACACCGAAAATTACCCAGCATGCAATTCCTATTTAACTTCCAGGTAATTTAACTTTTAATGTTATTGTATTGTAGTTATTTACATTCCATGGTATTTGTACATCGCTTCACAGCTAGAATATGGCAAATGTCAAAAAAAAGTCTTAATAGTACTAGAAAGTCTTAATTATAGTCACAGTCTAGTTGAAATATATATAGAAGAGTTTTACAATATAGTCTACTAGCCTATACAAAGGCTTAATATCAATAATTCTTAATACACGACAGAAATATTCATGCAGCGTTGTTGAATGTCATAATTTCACATAAAAGACGTAAGAAATTAGGTACTTCTTTAATTTGGCCCTAAATAATATTATGTTTTGAGTTTGATTTTTTATCCATAGGGAGGCTATTAAACATTTTTACTGCCATTTAATATTTGAATATTTGAGGAGAAAAATTCGCTCCGGCGCCGGGGATCGAACCCGGGTCCTTGGTTGTACGTACCAAGCGCTCTGACCACTGAGCTACGCCGAATTAAATCCTCAACACTGGATCGAACCTTCCTCCTTCAATATTTCCCTTTGTGCCTGACTCCAAGTTAGGCATATACGTTGACGTTTTATGTCCAAGTCAACTGCCATTATACAAGGGGCGCACTCAACTGAGTGACTGTTTGGCCGGGATTCCGCAGTTAAGTGCACAGTAATCTGTACAGAAATATGCACTGCTAGCTATGAGAATATTAACTCTTGATGACCCAATGTCACCTACAGGTGACGCTCCCTAACAAGCTGTCCAAAATTACCAATAAATATATTTAAACATAAATCGCCGTCGACAATGCCTTATTAGACATCTGGTAACTGAATTTCAACATTTTTGGCGACTAGCTCGAAAATCTGTAGCAGTAGAGAAGAAAACATCAGCGTGGATGCAGAAGAATCTCAACTTTGTGCGCACTTCACATAATGGCTTGTGAAAATAGTACTAAGAGTTAAGTAGTTTTATTTTAGTTTCCATATATACATTGCTAAACTATTGATATTTTATATGCAATTTTCAAACACAAGTAAAAAAGGTGCATATAGTGTATACAGGGACTACAAAGTGACATGTCACCTCCAGGTGACATTGGTCAGATACATTAGACGTCCGATCTCATTATATTAGTATAGTTATGTTACTTATTTTTCTTCTATAGTCTGACTGTGTATGAAATACTGGAGATGATGGACGAAGATACAGTTGGAGCTTCGTCTGTTATTGATATTACCATATTTCCACCGGCTGATGGACCAGTTATCGATGAGGAAAGTGGTGACGAAACAACCAGTGACATCAACCATCTTCCAGAAAGAATACTCAGACCTACATTTGAAGTCAACGTTACTTCTGCCAATGACGTACTAATAGATAATGATGAAGGAAGTAACCCGAGACTATCAATAATTGACGAGATAACAATGTCCAATTCTTATATTGAGGAAATAAACACTGAAGTTTCAACAGACAAAAAACAAACTACCAAAATCAGATATGAATATACATGGAAGAAATAATTATGGTCTACGAAAGAACACAGTGTTATTCTAACATTTCTCGCGATGAAAGACAATCTATTTCTAATATTAGACTTCAGCAGAGAAAAAAATCTACTTCTAATATTTCTTTTCGTAATAAAGAGTGGTCTGACAAAGAAAAATCTTTACTTGTAAATCTGGAAGAGGCGACATAGATGAAACATTTACAGATTATAATGAATCAAAACTTAATCCTGTCTAATGTTTCGAGCTCCTGTTCAGTGAAGAAATACCCGCTGCCATGTGTAAAATGTCAAAATGGTATGCCCTCCAAAGGAATCATTCTATTGAATTGTACAAAAATTATATAAAAAGTTTACATTGCCATTCTCTTACTGATGGGCTACATGTCTCCCCAAAGCATAACAATGTTTTGCGAAACAAAATCAGATGTACACAATGAACTTGTATCCAATACCATGAGGAGAAGTAGGTTTACAGAAATCCATAAGTATTTACACCTTTCGGACAATTTCAATCTTCCTCCTAATGATGAATTTGGTAAAGTCCGAAGATACTTCGAGATTCTAAATGGCAACTTTGGCCAACAGTTTGAAAAGATATGGTGGAGTCACACATCTATTCATGAAACAATGGTTCCTATTATGGGAGACATAGTGACAATCAGCATATTCATATTCATGCGTTTTGGATATAAACTATGGTCAGCAGCTACACATCTTAGCTACCTTGCTAAGCACATGAAAAAGCGCAATCGTGGTGCAATATCTTTCGCTGTGACACAGGATGATGCTGTTGTTCGATGGCAAGATAATAATATTGTCACTCTTGCTTCAAACTGACACAATGTAACTCCAATTTTGAAAGCAGATTGAGTCAGTGCGATTGCAGGGAAACGAAGCAAAATTCAAGTGGATTGCCCTTCAGTTATTGAATAGTACATCAAATACATGGAAAGTGTAGATAGATTTGACGAAAATGTTCATTATTTGAAAGTGAGCTTTCATGGAACGAAATGGTGGTACCCAATTTTGCATTTGATCTCGATGCAGCCTGTCATAATGCGTGGTTAGTATCCAGAAGATATGCAATACAAAAAGACTTGACATAGTGTGAATTCCGGCGAAATATCATGCAAGTATGTTGTGGTCTTTATGGGAAAACTCCATACAGACATCCAGCCAGCGATTCAGTCCCATCCAGTAGTATTATCACATATATGCTATCTTAAATATTCTCCAATGAATAAAATATGATATTGCAGTCATTAAATGTGACAATAAGATTTATTGCCCAATGTCACCTACAGGTGACACCCCTACAGTCCGTTTGTAAATATGATTTTCCATGAATTCTCAATAAACAATACTTATATAGGCTATATTAAACATTATTTAATCATTTATAAACAATTTGTACATCTGTAATGAGTTTGGGCTAAGACGGGTTAAGGATTTTATCAATTTGTCCTACAGAATAATATCTATAATATTGACAATTAATATTTGAATATTCAAACCTAATAAGGCTATAGGTAAACCAATGTACCATCAACTTTGCTTGGTTACGAAAACTAAGTTAGTTGCCACATGTTTATTTCGTCATAATTCCTCTCCGGAGCAATTGAAGAGGTGGATTCCAAAGTGTCCTAAGTCCTTTTTTAAGATTTTAACTTACTCTATTCACGGTTTAATTTATCCTTTTCAAGCCTGTAATTTCTATAGGCCAATTCTCTTCTAAGTCTTGACTTATACTCGTTTCAAAAAAAACAGTAAGGGCGTCAAATTTATTTCATCAGTTTTGTCATTTTTCTCATAACTTATCATTTAGACTTAGACCAGTTTGAAATCCACCTCTTCAATTCATCATAACATTCAGGAGCCAATGACTAATTCATTTTCTCTAAGCGTATTATAAAAATATGTTATAAATAGATGCAATTTGTATTAATTTATTCGTGTACATACAAAAGTAGGTCTATTTTCTATTTATAATTTCTTGAAATAAGTGGTTACGGAAAGGAAAGAAATGAAAAGAGCGAGAGCACCAAATTTCAGCGCATACGGTAATTCATTTTTACTCTGTCTTGTTATGAAAGAGGTAGGCCTACTATAAAGGGACAATAGAAAATAAAGAAACAAATGGCGTGACAATGAAACAAAAAGTAGATTGCTGGAAGAAAATGTCGCTTGAATTTTTCGGTGTCCCGAGTAAGTTAATTAAAAATACGAACAATTTTCTGCTATGCTTTATACGTGACATAGACACATGTTTTTAAAATCCTATTAGGGTAAACATTGCTAATTTCGTGATAATTTCATGAAAACTAATTTAAAATGCAAATGTTTAAATATATCCTTATTCCGATTTTTTCATCTAAAAGACGATAACGTGCTGTACAAATCTGGAGACATAAAAGATTGGATACGTTCTTGGATATGTGCCAAAAACCATTTTTACAACTTAAGCTGAAAGGTTGGTTATTTCGTGATAATCTTGGTAATTTCGTGATATTGCATTGATAATTTCGTGAGAGGTAGAAGAATTGTGGAAAAATTCATTAAAGTCAAATGAAATTCTCATTTATTGTTACAAGACTTCAAACATAGTAATTCCGTCTAATATTCATAGCAAGAAAACATAGAAATACATATCAACACACAATAAGAATGAAATCAAAGTAAAAATTGAAATTGAAAAGGGATCTTCTTTGCCCTGAAGGAGTGAACACTTTTATTACGGGCTTTACTATAGCCTATATTACTAAGGTAACTCCAAAAGTAATGCATAACGTTTGTTTAAAAATTATATTTTTATCCTACAGCTTTATTATTTTCACAGAATGTAGATGCATCCTTAAGGAACAAAATGTCACTTTTCCACATAATCCCCGTCCCTTTCAACTGCCTTACGTAACCTAGGAACGAGGGCCTGTAGACCAGCACGGTAAAAGTTTGGACCAACACGTCTGAGGCACTCTTTAGCAGCGTGCACAAGGGAGTCATCTTCTAACCTCGTTTCCGCGAAGGGATCCTTTAGTTTACCAAAGAGATGGTAATCGCCAGTTCAGGACTGTAAGGCGGATGTTTCAGTGTTCTCTATCCGAATTTTCTGATCTGGTCTGTGGTCTGGTGACTGACATTATGACTGTGCGTTGTCGTGCAGTAGCAGAACATCCTGCTTCTCCCGATGTCGTCGAACACGATTCAGTCGAACTTGATGTTTCTTGAGAATTGCAACATACACGTCAGAATTAATGGTGATTCCGTGTGGCATGATGTCCACAAGCAGGAGTCCTTCTGAATCGAAAAACACAGTAGCCATAACTTTTCCTGCCGAAGGTGTACTTTTGAATTTCTATTTCTTTGGTGAATTTGCATGATGCCACTCCATTGTCTGCCTCTGTCTCCGGTCCAAAATGGTGGAGCCATGTTCCATCTTCTGTCACAATTCTTGCAAGTAAGTCATCTAGTACTTATCATTGGCACTTAGCATGAAAATAAATCAAACAGAAGCTACACTGAACCCATTGCGTCTCCATTTTCTTTTTTGTTATCACATCTTGTCTTCAGATTTCTAAAATTCCTATTGTAATACATTTTATACTATTTAAAAAATTGTAACACTTAATGCTCAACAAAATTTCGCCTCAAACAGCTAAGATTTCTATCAGTAAAGCTAAGCCTATATGGCGACTACAGATGTGTCTAAAATTCCAAAAACATTTCCTAAAATTTCATGAAGATACAATAAATCTTTGTACCAAATATCATATGCTTACCTTTAGTAATAAGCCCGTAATGTAATTACAAACTTCCACAAAATTTGTACGCCTGAGAAGTCGACGCAAACTTGCTCTCTCCAAACATAAAAGCTCACTGAAGCAACTACAATAGTCACACAAAGCTTAGCTGTATGTTTCGGGAAACTGGACAACATAAGCAATCCCTTGGCGGAAATTTGGATCTCGTAACACCATTGGTTAGTTCACAAAAGAGCAAAGAAAAAGTATCACGAAATAACCACTGCCACGAAATTACCAATGTTTACCCTATATGTAGAGATGTTAATGAGATAAAACTTTACAGCATAGCGTATTGAAGGTTTAGAGTCCAATGCTATTATGTGCGATATCATAATTTCTTCGGCTTATACTTACGCCTTTTGTTGAGTTTTTTTATTTTACTTGATTATTTAACAACGCTGTATCAACTACGAGGTTATTTAGCGTCGATGAGATTGGTAATAGTGAGAGATGTTTGGCGAGATGAGGCCGAGGATTCGCCATAGATTACCTGATATTTGCCTTACGGTTGGGGAAAATCTAGGAAAAAACCCAACTAGGTTATCAGCCCAAGCGGGAATCGAACCCGCGCCTTAACGCAACTCTGGATAGGTAGACAAGCGCCTTAGCCGACAGAGCTACGCCGGTGGCTTTTGTTGAGTAGTTTTTACAATATTTTATTAGTAACTTCCCCATACGTGTAACTAATGAATTGGCACAAAAATATTTTTTTTTAAGTGTGGCTTTAAACTATCTGATTCTCACCCCTTAATTTGTATCGTCTTATTCCTCAGGTGTTAAATACAGAAAAAAAAAACTTACAATAATTGTTAAGCAATAGAAAAGTTAAAAGTAATTGTCTCCGAAAAACAATTAGAAGTCGCTAAATTGGCAATGCTGGCATAGGTATAAGTTAGAACTCGTGAGAACATAATCTCAAATACTATTTGTCCACATTTATGCATGAGTGACAAAATTTAGGAAAGTGATAAAGTGAAAATGGTGATGGTGACAGAAAGGACTGTAAGGCAAGGGAATAATAGTGAAAAAGGATAAGATACAAGTAATAACCAGGGAGTGATAATAAGTAAGTAGTGAGACAAATATAATAAACAAATTGGGAATGGAAATGTAATGAAACTGTAGAAACTACTTCGTCTGAAAATATACAGATTAAATTAATAGTAATAAGTGGTCAGTGAACGTTAGTGACTCAAGTGAATAAATAAGTTGACAGCTATGGAAGAGTTCAACTTAATGTAAACAATGTGGGAACAATTAATAAGGAATTGAAAGAAGTTATTGTCTGGTTAAATGAGATTAGTAAGAATAAGGCAGATGACTGGGAAAGGGAGGGGTAAGTAGAAAAAGAAGGGAGGGAAACAGGTGAGAGACGTGATAGAAAAGTGACCAAGGTCATTTATAATATATAATAACCAGAAGTTTAAAAAAAACATAAGCAGAATATGTATCCAAGGGAGTGATGGCACTGTAGACAGATATGTGAAGGGCCATCACGACCGATGTAAGCTGGTGGAATAAATATCATATCATTTATCCACAGTCTTCACCACTTCATTGATTTAAATCAAAGATTTCAATAATATTTTTTCTGGCAACATTATTTAATATCATATTCTCTAGTAAATAACCTTCCATGCCTCCAAATGCTGTGTTCTGTCGCAGTTATTATTTTTTTGTCTTTAACATATCCAATCATTCATACCTACTAGGCAAAAATTCTCTCGTACTACATACTGTTATTGTAGTCACTGTATTCTGTCACGTGACATTAGAGTATACCGTATCAAGAAACACGTTATCGGAAAAACCTTTTTTGTCATACTCCATCTTGGTTTCACTGCCACAGTTAGCTAGCTACTTAACCGCTCGCACACGACCGGTTAATAAATTCTCGTGGTTTAACTCGTAACCGAGCTTGGTGTCGCAGAAAAACAACATAACGCGTGGTTAACTAATATCCTAGATCATATATGTAACAGATATGTCGGGCTTATAGGCTTTGAGGTTAACAACTTTTGTCAGGTTTACTACGCTGCCATCTAGTTATTACATAAGGAGTCACGTCATAATTCTCATTTGAATTACATTAGCGACTGTACTGCCATCTCGTGTTCGTTTACGGCGGACGGGTGGCGATCCTGACGGTTGTTCTCTTCAAAGTGCTGCCGATTTTAACGTAGCGAGGAGTTATCTGTTACATATATGATCTAGGCTAATATCTATTACTCAAACGTTCCGAGGTTGGTGCACTCGGTCATGAGTACAGCAAATATGTATGTCACAGTTCCTTTAAGAGACGCGTAACTCCTATAATATTAAAGATGGATCGATGCATGCTATTTATAAACCATGAAAAATTTTCAAACTTTCTAAATATGATTTCAAGGTTGAAGTATGACCAATGGTTTGGAAATTATTGAAACAACGAAGGCAAGCGGTGAATGTTAATCAATGTTTATATAGTCTAATACATAGGCCTATCTATTAAAAACACATTTTAAGTGGAACTAATTCAAACTGATGTGGCATTTTCAACTGTTAAAGCAATGTTGAAATTGAAAATTATTATTGGAAATAAAAAACAACATAAGGAGTAATTTATTTATTCTTTATATATTTAATTACCTAAAAAGTTATTTTAATAAAACACTTATTTACGTCAAGCTATTCGGAATCAAGGTAAAGATAGCCGCAAAAAAATCTTAAATACCTTCACCACTACCCAAAGTACAACAGCTGCAATATTAATTAATTATCTCTATATTATTTGTTTCTCGTAAAATATCTGTTTATTACGTGTGCAGTAATTATGTAACAAGAAATCACTCTCTCTCTCTCTCTCTCTCTCTCTCTCTCTCTCTCTCTCTCTCTCTCTCTCTCTCTCTCTCACATGTTATCTGCTTGTCCATCTTTGTTTGATGTATCTGCCACTATAAACACTATATCAATGTTTGTAATATTCAATGTCACTATCACCAGAGTCCGTGGATATACAGAGTAGCGCAATCACCGAGTCGGCCGCCATTGTTAGTCTTTTTCAACACGCTAGGGATAGGAATATTTGAAGTAAAACTCAGATATTTTTAATTTGAAGGGCAAAAACGTCTAAAGGATCTTCTCACATTATAGAACATTATTATCAGTCAACATACTAATGTATAAAAACTTCATTTAATAATTATTACAGCATAAATACGCATTTAAGTGTTCAATATACTCCTTCATAAACATCACAGCAGCATGAACTTAATAAATTACAAGTAACAAATGAAAACAACAATTTTGCAAATAAAATAACAATAAATCTAAACATTTCCAACTGCATTCCTCGTGCAAACTCTCCGGCTTCCGCATATAAGGGCACACTATACTGAAATTTCTCGAAGTTTATTAGTTTTAAGAGTTCACAACAGTGAAACCAATAACTACCATACTTACGAAGCTAGATTCACCAAATTTTGATCACTGGTATATCTGCTTATTAGTGACAAGTGTACAAAATTGCATCCGCGTATGATACGTGGTTTGCATTTTATTAATTATTTTATTAAAATATTGAACCGCTTTATATAAAAAGTCGCACTACAATTGACATTATTCTTAAGTGATTTTCACTTACATGGCTCCTTACATACATGGAATCAAAGCTTACTATAAGGTTTTGTTGTAAAATTAATAAGTAAATTGCTAGAATGTTTTAGTTAATAAAAAAAATTAATAGTCATAAAAATTCCTAGTAATTTACCCATTCGCTGTACAGAAAATTCCAATAGTAATGTTTGTTTCTAGGTATATACAGAATCTTATAAGTGAATATCAATGAAAAATAATGTAAATTGTGACGCAAGGGACTTTTTGCATTAAGCAATACACTATATAATTAAGTTATTAATAAAGTGCAAACCACTTATCATAGAGAGAGATGAAAGTTTGTACATGTGTTATTATCAACCAGAATACTAGTGATAAACATTTTGTGAGTTTAGCTTTAAAAGTATGGAAGTTAGTAATTTCATTTTAATGTCCCCAAGGATACACTGATGTGAGATTTTGTCATTTTTGGTAAAAAAAAATCGTTTATTTGTTTTTATCTTTAAAAATTCATTTATGGTCTAAAGATGCCCTCTGCCAATTTTCATGATCATACGACCGGTCTATCAGCTGTTTAGGGTCACATTTTTAAAAGGCTGCGAGCTCTGATTGTTAATTTAAATTCTCCGTCCACGACCCCCACTCTGAATTCTGCGACCATTTTGGAAATTACGCTATATTTCATACATTATTTATTATATTAGATTTCCGATTGAGCCAGTGTAGCTTCTTGACTTCTCGAAATATTTCGTCATAGAATCCAACAGGTGTTAGACCTACTTCAAAGGCTGCTTTCCTTTAAAAGATATTCGGTTACAAAGGAGAGCACAACTCTTATCTAAAGGAAAATTCCACTTGTTGCTAGTAGCCATAACAACGTGTTTTCCATGCTTGGTTTTTGTTTGTGATACAAGAAATATTTGCAAGTTTCTAACAGTTTTATTGTTAGTGTTATAATAGTGTCCACAGTCGATAGTGATTTGTAAATAATATTTATCTATTATAGTGTTTTCATAAGATTACATAATTTTTAGTCATCTTTATTTACTAGTGTAGGTTAGGTGTGCACAGCGTGGTAGTGTATATAAGGATAAGTTCTGTATATAATATGATAGTTCTACATGTTTCAAAATGCCTAGAAAATAAAAAAGACAGAGACCTGGTTAATTATTATTATCCCAAACTTTTGAAGTCAATTTTCTCCTTTTTAATTTTCTGTAAATTTTGCATTGCTAAAAATGCTACTCTTTCTACAGATTCTGTACTACATGCATGATTTTTTGTAGAAGTTTTTGAATATGTTCTTAAAAAAACTTACTATCAGTATCATATCTAACACTCATTTTTTTTTTTGTTCTTCTTGTTGTTCAGTCAATTGTCCGAAGACAGATTTGAACCCCATAAGTACCACCAATAAGGCATCACTCATGAGAAAACTAGGCCAGGAGATAATGGGGTAGGGTGGCAAGTTTCTTTCCCCCTCCAATGCATACTTCGCCGATTAGCTACATATTCCACTAATCACACTTCAGATACTTACAAGCAATTGTCTTCCTCTGACACATATCGTCAAGTGAGATGTACTGCCTGATTATATCTATATGCATATCAGCCAGAAGAGGTATTTTTTAATATTAAGTTTTTTACGCTCGAGTTGAATTTGTATATATTTGTATAGTTTTGGCCGATGAATTGTATATGCTTTAAATTGAATAGTAATCTATATAGCTCTACTGATAAATTGTTTGTGTTTGTAATTTGAAGTAGTTTGCATGATATGTATTATCAATTTCTGTATATTACAACTGGTTGAATTGTTTATGCCTTAAATTTAATTAAATTGTTTTGTATTATAATATAGCTCAACTTATGAATGATCGTTTGCGTTTGTAAATTTAATAATCTGATTGGCTATGTATTGTATACTTTTAGTAGAGCCATCGATGTAGCTCAGTCGGCAGACTCGCTGGGCTGCTGTTCCGGAGCTGCGTTCGGGCTTGGGTTGGATCCCCCTTTGGACTTTGGTTTCTTCCGAGGTTTTCCACAGCCGTGGGACTGAAGCCGGATGGTCTATGGCGAGTCCTTGGCATCAACACCTTTGATTTGATTACCCCCTTTGATTTGATTACCTGGTTGGGTTTTTCCGAGGTTTCCCCCACCGAAAAGGCAAATGCCGGGTAATATTTTGGCGAATCCTCGGACCTCATCTCATCTCACTACATCTCGCCAAAATGTAAAAAAAAATTGTACAACATTGTAAAAATTGTAGAAAATTACTAAATTGTAAAACTATAAAAATTTGTAAAAATTGTAATTGTAATATTGTAAAATGTTGACATGTTCCACATCTTAAAGCTTCATTGCTCATGTAAGATCTATGGAATAAAATAAATGAATGAATGAATGAATGAATGAATGAATTGTCTGTTTTTACACTTTTAGTGCATTAAATATGTTTAATTATTTTTTAGTAAAATAAAGAGGAAAATTGCATAGTAAGTTTCGTTTCTGAAGGTCTGACACGTATGTGTTTGGCCAAAATAGTAACAATTTTTGAAAACCTAAATTTGCACAATTTAAAATTACAAATTAAAAGTACAACATTTCATAGATCTACTTAGAATAGTTTAGAAAATTGAAATTTCACATCAGTCTAACCTTAATAGGGTTTCTAGTTTCCACGGTCTTTGTATTTTCTAATCGAGCCAAACAATACAATCTTGTCTCAAGAATAAATTCAGAACTTCACAAATATATTTTGTCATTCTTGCAAATAGCAAATAGGATCAAATTCAAAAATGCTTAATTTGAAAGGGAGAAGATGGTAAAAATTTGACATTGATACTAATTGGTACGTGACTTTCATTTGTTTTATGTAGAAATATCATTGCTGAATCAACTTAAATTCTAGATTAGTTTTATAAAAATATTTTGGGGCCCAAATTTTGAAAAAATAAATATCAAAATACAGTCATTCATTAATCTCACAATGTATGCTCGCTTAGGTAGCGGATCGTTCCTTTTTTTATTTATAGTCACTTCTTTCCTTTTTTCCTTATTTCTTTCACCTTGTCACAGAGAAAACAAATGTTCGCTTTTTTCAGTTCTCTGTGAACAGTTCTGAACACAGCAGCATTGCATTTTTTCATATTTAAATTACATTCTTTCCCTATGCAACTGTATACTGCATAGCGCGCGCTGGACAAACAATGGCGGATTTGTCGGCATTTGCCGGCTCAAACGATTGCGGTACTCTGGATATCCACGGACTCTGACTATCACATCCATTCAATCAACTTCAATGTCAGTGAATGTTACTTCGAGAAAAGTAGGACGAACAACAAACATAGGAGGGACTTTTAGCGAAAGCCACCTGTTGAGTAAGAGTTACAGAACATCTTTCAATTCTATCTTGAAACATAACACTGTGTTATCAATGTTTCTAATCAAGGGGAGGAAACTTAACAAAAGTAAATAAGTAAGAAACAATCTAAGACTTTACATGTTTCAGTTAAAATAGTCTATGGAAATATGAATTGATGGTTCATCCTTCACTTGACATTGATACCGGCTAAAAATCAAGCAAATGTGAATTCAATTCATGAAAAGATTTTGGAGAGCTATCTTCCTTCCAAAGAAACTTAATGCATGTCCCTCATATAGTTGGCTATGATTTTTAAGCAATTCTTTATCAGAGAACTCCTGTATTCATGAATGGTTAATATTGATTAAGATACTAAAGAATTATTTTAAAATTGAGTATTTATTTTTAAAATAATCGTAATAAAACGATAGTATTATTTACGAATATATCTACAGATTGCGGGAAAGCTTTCAGTAGAAAGAAAATAATACGGAACGTAAAAACTTTCCGCAATACCTGTCTCTATTATGAAGCTATGACGCTGTTGAAAAAGGAGTTAGAAAAAGAATATATTAGTTGAGTAAATTTTCTGTTTAGGCTGATCTTGATGAATTGCAGCTAAGTCTCTAATAAAATTTTTAAATAATATTATTAGTCCAGCAATGAACAAATTTATTTCACAGATGACAGTTATTACAAAGAAAACGCGAGACATATTAGAAATAGGAAAATATTAGTTCAAGATATTATATTGAATACCTACCTATAATTAAAATATTTCCACGGAAAATTGAAAGACGTGGCATTCAGAGGAACCATTACGCTAATTAAAGAAGAAATTAAAGAACATAACCCTTACATGCAAATCTAATCATGTTTACCTGAAGATAATATACTGTAATAATGTTGTGCTCTACGGTATTTTATGGTAGAATGTGATTACTAAGAGATTTGTTCCGAGCAAAATAATTTGTTACGTCAATACTTTTGATTTCAAAATAATATATATTGTTTAGAGGCAATTTCTCGGTTATGAGAAAATTTGTAGCTAATACAATGGGTGGTTTTTGCCACACTTAACCTACAATTCAAATCAATATAGTCTCTATGATATGCATTGACGTGGGTAAGACAGGGATGTAACTTTTACCTGGTTTTACTTGCAGAAATTCTCCAATCGGGAATCATTGGGTTTACTTTCTCCTCTAATTGTGTTATATTAAGGTTTTATTGCCTTATCCGTACCTCTCGACCGGGTTTTAATCCGCGAATCTCGGTTCCAATGGGAATTATGGTAAAGAAAATCCTGCTCCTATAGGAAAAAATTAAAACATGATCCTTGATATCAAATAATTATGAATGTAGCTGAATTTTGAATGTAGAGACAGAGTACAGCCACAGTCTAGTATATGCAGTCAAAAAGCTCAACACGAAGGAAATATCCAACCATAGATAGTTGCTAACCACTAGGATCGTTACTATCGCCTTATCACAGACAATGCGAAATAGTATCGGCACAGTGTATTTTTCCTAGAACCCTCACAACTCAAGCTTCGTGACTGTATATACTAGACTGCGGTATAGCCTTACTGGTATATTTTCGGCTTAGACATTGATCTCTTCTTTTGTTGCTAGGTAACCGAAGTACTCTATTTTATGCAGAAAAATACAAAAAGAAATAAAAAATCAGAGAAACATACGACAGTCGTTTATGGTATAAGGAATCTGTATGCCGAATGGGTTTCTTGACCTCCTCCTCTTCTCCGAAGTTGAGAAGAAACGTGCTTTGATCACGAAGTGGAGTGACTTTGAAACCTGACCCTAATAAAACCTTCTCAACCAAGTTCGTTGAAAGTTTTTTCTCCTTCTTTTATATTTCTTTTGAAGTTCAGAAGTTTGTGCCTGCGTTCCCCTGTGGGTACAACGACTCCACCTGCACAAGCATTATTTGTCCCACTTACCTTCACACTTCCCCGAAACAGCTCATAGTCCACGTGAACAAGGAATTGTCGCTATACAATGGATCCGAGCTACTCACTTTAAGAGAGTCAGAAAAGCACATAATGATTTTCCATTCCCTCCTCTTCTACAACAACACTGTCTACATCATTATAATTCACAAAATCTACTTGTGATCATTATCATCACTTACGTAACCCTGGATTGCATACTCTTTTTTGACAGCTTTGGTTGTATATCTGGGGTTACTAGTCACCCCACATATTCGTTTGTACCTATTGTGTACAATAGCTTTTATTTTGTATTGTATTCTTTATGGATATGTTATGCAAGGATTTTTTTATTATTAAAAAATAAATTTGAAGTTCAAAAGACAAATTTAACTTCATAAAATTACAAAATTACAGATTTTCTTAACTTAGTAACTATAATGGAAATAACAGTGCTTCAAAATTGCTGATAACTGATCAATTATAAAATTATATATTTATTTTTATATTTAAAGCATAGAGATTACTGGTAATAGAATTATTTTTACACATGATTTTTTTTAATTTATAACAAATAGTTGGGATATACAGGGACATCATTTTATTTTTACTTCAATTTTTATTGTACCTGAGTTTTTTAATGTACTTCACTCCCACCCCTTCTACTAATGAAGTTCAACCGTTTTCCACACATATCCAAGACCGCATATACAGTCATAGTAGCCTTACCGTCACAGTACGTTCCAAAAATATGTTCGCGTTTTCCAATGACGAAAGAGCTTTCAATATTGCATCATTTTCGCAAAGGTACTGTCGTCCATTTGCCTACGTCGCATTCCGGTTTTCCCCACCTGCTTCTATTCGCCTCTCGGTAAAGGCTAGTGGCTGGGCTGTCTTAGCTCTTTTCTGAGAACATTAATTTCTGTTAGGAATTGGACATATGCGTAATATTATACCCATACAACTGTTTAAAATAACTTAAATAAAAGGGCCTCGTTAAGTAATTAACTGTCACGTGATTTCGCTCCTTTCTACGATCCTGCGACATAATCACTTGGACGGACAGTAGATAGAATGTCTGAGTAATTTTATCTTTTCGGATCGAGCAGAAGTGAAGATTGAATTTACAGTACGTAAGGTACTCTTTTACAGAGTAGGTACAGAATTATTTCAACTTGAGTTAGGCCTACTAGTACGAAGGACGAAACTGGTAATTAGAATTACATACATTAATCGAAATGAACCGCCACCATTTTGAAAAATGTGTTTAAATATCCATATTATGATTATTTTTCAATTTAACTTCATTCTCTATAGTGTACGCTAATGTGCTATAGACAATCTAATATACACTGCATAATGAATACGTCCGTATGGACAGCTCAGTTCGTGAGTGAAAACACTCATTGTTAATACTGTGCTGTATTCTGATTAAACAAAAACCTAATGAAAATTATCAAACTCAAAAGCTTAATATTTCATAGTTTACGTAAATGGATGAATTACTTTTCCTCCCTCCTATACCCAGTAAAGTGTTTTGTTTGTATATTACGCCATCGAACTCCAGTCATGGAAGGGGTTAGCAACCGTTGATTCAAAGGTATAGGCAGGTTAATATCAGAAATGTTAGTAAAAATAAAATGATGTCCCTGTATAACAATATATTACAGTTTTCTTACAAATCGAATACGCTATTTTTAGAAGTGACTTGTTTCTAACAATATTGCATAACTTGGAAATAATCTTAGTATTGTCTTGATGCTTACAGGATAAGAACACCCTCATTTTATTTTATTTGAACTGTTGTATCAGTGAAGCGTGGTGATTTATTGAAGTTATGGTTCACAATGTTAGTGAATAGTTTCGATCAGTGATAATTTATAGTGTGTTCTATAGTGTCAGTGAAATGTGTCATAGTGCCAATGCAGTGAGTGAGATGAAGTGAAGTGAAAGGTTATCAGTATCAATACCTATGAAACTTATGTAGTCTATAAATATGTGGGTTGTAATTGAAAATTAGGTTCACTTATTGTTTAGGTTATTTTACTCGTATGTATTATTATTAATGTAATTATTGTGTATTATTTGTATTGTATATTTAATTGTATTGTGTATTTTAATTGCATTGTGTATTATTTTTATTGTGTGCAATGAAGTTACCACTGCCATCGGGTGTTTGCCCACTTGCAGTGTAAATAAATACATACATACAAATTTTGCACATTCAACGCAGATATCTCTCCTGTGTTCTGAGCATGCCAATTTGTTGCACTTTACACAAGATATTTTTGTTCTCCTGTCTTTAGCGCGGGGACATAAAGCAAATCTAGTTTGTCTCATTTGTTTCAATCCATGACTGATACGTACATAGAGTTTATAACATCACCTCTTATAGCCATCACTAACACAATGCCAAGAAACGGCTAAATAAAACCTTACAAACGTGCCTGTGTACCTGGAGTTACCAGCCCACGAAACTCGTGAAACATGTTACTGCTTTGAAACTCACAGCCTGAGGAGTGGAAACTACTCTAAGTACTGATTTGAGAGCTGTTGAAGGCCATCAAAAGATACGGAAACAAAATATAGGTTTTTGTGGGGTGACGCTTCACCCCGGTGTGCGTTCTAGGTTAATACACTACAAAAATTAATATTGTGGGCAAAGGTAACATCATATGCAATACAGCCCGCAAAACACAGCAACGGAGAAGATGGAAGGAAGGAGGTATAAGAGGAGAAGTCGCAGAACACCTTCACTATTGCAAGTTTTGCGTGCGCAGAGATGGACAGTGAACATACCGAAACTAAGAAAAGTTCTGTTAAGTTTATGTCAATTTATATTTATTAATTTCTTTTTCATTTTTGTCTGATTTTATTTATTTTCTCTATTACTTGCACATAATTTAAACATTAAGATGGATGTGCAATTAAATTAACTCATTAAAATTAGAAGTCAAGCTGCATGTATCAAATTTTAACTGAGCAACGAAATGTTTGTCTGTCATACGCGAAATTCTTTTTTAACTTAACAACTGATCATGTCGTGTTTACCTGATCCACTGCGTTACTTTGAATGAACAAGTGATGGCTAAGGGGAGAGAGTGAGATCATGCCTTACCCCTCTCACCCTGCGTATGTGGTAAAGCAGCCGTCGGCAGAAATGTCATCGCGATACCTGTTACTAAGTGACGTTGCAGGGGCAGGCAAGGAATACACATCCCCCCTCCCAACCAACCCTTTGCAGGTGCATTGTACAAGTAGCTACCAGTGGCGTAACATACATCTAGTTAAGCATGGCTCTGTCCAAAAGTAGGAAACGTGTATTTAAAGAAGAATGGGAGGAGACGTATTTTTCTTGTGTTCATGGAAACAATAGTATGTATATGTTTACTGTGCTCGAAAGTTTTAAAGGGCATTTATCAACACAATATTAAACGTCATTATAATGTAGCCTATGTCATAAAGAGCATCAGAAGATCACAGTTATTTACGAACATTTTAAATCCAAACTGCCGTACGAAGGGCAATAGCAAAACGTAGTAGATATGTACGATATGGTGCGATCATTCATTACAATGATACATATCTGGAAATCATGTATGAGGGAAAAACAGTTCCATCATTTCCCATGCTTACAATCTCTTTCTGATATTTCTGAATACAATTTAAATAATTACGCTCATCTAAATCTAAAAACAGAATTTCAATAACGGAGATTAGGTGATTTTAAAAATATTGCAAATGATTTCTTACTTTTTGCGAATCCTTTGACCATATGCCAGAAATTCAGCAAGTAGTAGATGATTTACAGAGTGATAGTACATATTCACAAACGTGGTGCAAAGACATGTGTGGTTTAAATTTCTTTAAAATTTTGTCTACGGAAAAATATGCTTCCCTTAGGTTATTTGCCGCCAATATAGCGGCTATGTTGGTTCCACTTACACTTGCGAATGTTTTTTTTTTCAAAATCGAAACTTGCAAAATCAAAACAAAGATCGCGGCTGAAAGATGAAAGTTTATTCGCTATCTTGAGATTGGCTACTTGTGACATAAACTTAGAATTCTGTGGCACTTTGAAAGTTAAGGTATAATATACATGAAGTTTGTGTTGGGTGCACGCCACTGATGTCTGAGCGGGCCCTCCACCCTACCACAACCACAACTTGTGTATTGGTGGTTGCATTGTCTGATGTCATCGTGAGTACAATTCTGCCGATGACTGTGGTAAAGGGTTGACTCGCGAGTCAAGAAATGCCGACTGTTGCTTTAACCGTTGAATAGATATACCTACAAGGCCAGTAACGCAACTATTTTCGCCTGTGAATTTCAGTATTAACACGATCTCGCAAATATAATTTTAGGTAAAATTAAAGAACATGCTTGTGGGTAAGCTCTTGTTTATTAATGTTGGTTCTTACAGAGAAAGATTTAGGCTATCTTACTTGTATTAGAATCGAAATTCATAATCTGAAGGTGTCTAATAAATACAAGAGACATAAATTGTCAGCATGCCAAGAATAGGAAGGAGGAGCAGTGGACATATGGACTGACGAATTCAGATAGATCCTACAATTAGGTGGCCAATGCAATGAAGTGAGACGTTAACCTATAAACTGGAATGAAGAATTAATAGACAAAGTTGTTGTGTGAAGTATAAAATTAAAGTGATGATGACTGTTAATGATTAAGTCAGATAGAAATATCGTTTATGTAAGTACAGGATATGTGTAGGATATGTAGGCTTTTTGACTGGCAGTATTTTGTGCTACCGATATCTCGCGAGCTTTACTTATTTACAGGAGACTTTGATTCTTTGGAAATTTATAACTAAATAAACAAGTCAGTAAATAATAAATAAATAAACAGGAAAAAAATATTAAATAATTAAATGAATAAGTAAATGATTCATTTAATAACTCATTAGAAAGATAGATGGATTTATTTAGCAATATTATACATACAGATGCACTACACTATCAGAATTTGCCCTTAAATCCAATACACGGGTCTTTTAACCGTACATGCTTTACAAAACAAGTTGGTTTCACCCCCCCCCATCTATGATTAAATCGAACCACTCTCAAAGTGAACACACAGATGAATATAAAAATGTTACAAACAAGACACATTATATACAAACAAACATAAAAGTGTATAATAAAAAATTACCATTATCCCATCGTCAGTTCGCATCATGAACTTCAACAGCTGATGTTAAGCTGTCTCGCCTTTAAGAGGAACAATCCAGTCTTTCAGTACCTCATTAAGTAAAAACTGAGTATATATCTAACTAAATAAGCAAATAACTAAGTAAGTGATTAACTAAACAAATGAATAACTAAATAATTGAATAACTGAATAAATGAATAAGTGAATGAATAAGTAAATATATGAGTGAGTGAGTGAGTGAGTGAGTGAGTGAGTGAGTGAGTGAGTGAGTGAGTGAGTGAGTGAGTGAGATTTTCTGTTATACATATTTAACAATATCGGAGAGTATAAATGTCGATATCGACAATGAAAAATCCTGTGAATTTTCCGTTGTAATTTAATAAAAAAATTCTGATATTTAATGGATAATATATCATTATATATGCCTTTAATTTCATGTTTATATCATATCTTCCGTGCTAAGATATACCATTTATAACTGGATTGTTATCTGTAGAACATTTTTTTTAATATTGATTATTTAAAATACCAAATAAATATTTATTTCGTATTGTTTCTATTTGATTTGTTTTTTTTTTATTTGCTACGTAAAAATGACACATTATTGCTGTTCTGTGACTGTACGTGCGTTGTCATGTATGAAACTGTTATGTGCCGTATGAACCGCTGCTCGACAATTATGCCTGCAGCCCTATTTTGTAAATAAATGAATTCTTGGAACCCTCGCACGTCATTAATTTTGAAGGAATTCAATGGCAGCTCTAATTTGTTTCTGTGCGTCCTCTGAGGACAGAAAGGCGTGTTGAAGAAGATGGGCACTCTAGAACGAGGGGAGGTGGCGGTGAAGATTAATTGTTGACACTGAATAGGATTGAGTTTGCATACAGAAGGGATGAGAGGAGAAGTTAGTACATGTTGGCGATACACGGATGTACACTTCATTAAATTTAATGAAAGCAGGAAAGAAGTCAAGTAGAGTCCAAAAAAATATGACAGTAGGTATCAATTTAAGAACTATATTCGTTCAATTGCAAAAAAAAAAAAAAAAAAAAAAAAGATTAATAGCTTAAACAAAATAACACTAAGTATCTACTAGAGGGTTTGTCTTCCTGTTTATGTTTTGGTCCAAATTTATAGTTTGAAGAAAATCTGGTATATTGAACTAACTAAAAGAGATCATGTAAATTCAGAATTATAAAAAGCAGTTCAAAGACAAGTAAAATTCAAACAAAACTCATAGCTTGAGGAACAAGTGGAGTCAACGAACTCGCGAACTTCAATAGAAATAACTGTCTAAATAATACGGAGAATTTAAAAGAAATAGCCTAAATCATTTAAATGACAGACGGAGTTTGAAACATAATAAATAGTTCAAGAATTGGGGGTTCTTTAACGAAATATAGGCTACTATACAATTTTGAGAAGCGGATGAAATATTAAACGAGGCAAAAGTTACAACACGAAGAGACCTTTATACAAAATAAACTATGCCTTTCAAAGAACAAGAAGAATTTGAAATGAAAGAATCGGTTAGAAGATAAATGGTATTATTGTATAAAGTGAAAACAGTTTAAAAAATTCTAGGTATATTTAACCGTATAAACAAAACATAGAGTATAATCAAAACAAACGGCTGAAAGAACTGATTAATTTTAGTAAATTAACAATCTACATGACAAGATAATAATTCAAGTAAACGACTTAAAAATAATTATACCAATCATTAAACGACACAATTTTAGATGTCAACGGATATTTATAACAAATAAACGAATCTAAATAGATACTTTTGAAATACATACTGGTCTTAGTTCTTACTTACTTACAAATGGCTTTTTAGAAACCCGCAGGTTCATTGCCGCCCTCACATAAACTCGCCATCGGTCCCATTCCTCTGCAAGATTAATCCAGTCTCTATCATCATATCCCACCTCCCTCAAATCCATTTTAACATTATCCTCCCATCTACACCTCGGCCCCCCCAAACATCTTTTTCCCTCCGGTCTCTCAACTAACACTCTATATGCATTTTTTTGGATTCGCCCATATGTGCTACATGCCCTGCCCATCTCAAACATCTGGATTTAATGTTCCTAAATATGTCAGGTGAAGAATACAATGCGTGCAGCTCTGTGTTGTGTAACTTTCTCCATTCTCCTGTAACTTCATCTCTCTTAGCCCCAAATATTTTCCTAAGAACCTTATTCTCAAACATCCTTAATCTCTGTTCCTCTGTCAAAGTGAGAGTTCAAGTTTCACAACCATGCAGAACAACCGGTAATATAACTGTTTTATAAATTCTAACTTTCAGATTTTTTGACAGCAGACTAGATGATAAAAGCTTCTCAACCGAATAATAATAGGAATTTCCCATATTTATTCTGTGTTTAATTTCCTCCCGAGTGTCATTTATATTTGTTACTGTTGCTCCATGATATTTGAATTTTTCCACCTCTTCGAAGGATAAAACTCCAATTTTTATATTTCCATTTCGTACAATATTCTGGTCACGAGACATAATCATATAGTTTGTCTTTTACTGGTCTTAGTAAAATAGTAATTTTGAAGAAACTACCGTTTTAAAGAACATGAGGAAATATAAATGAAATTAATCCGTTAGAAGTCAAATGGTATTAAAAAAAGTTAAAATAATTTTGGACACATATTTGATGGTTTAGAGAACAAGTACAATACAATAAAAACGACGACTCAAAGGGCCAGTCAATTTTAAAGTAAATAAACACTCCAAATGGCAAGATACGCTATTGTATTTAAATTATGTTTTGTTTAACGACGCTTGCAACTGCCGGAGTTACATCAGCGTCGCCGGTGTGCCGGAATTTTGTCCTGTAGGAGTTCTTTTATATGCCTGTATCATTTAAGCACACTTAAATGCTATCGACCTGGGGCGGGATCGAACCCGCAATCTCGGGAACAGAAGACCAGCACCCTAACGACTGCGCCACCCAGGCCGGCAAGAGACACTGATGTTTAGTCAACTGTACGAAGACAGGTTTGAACCTCATAAGTGACACCAATAAGGCATTATTTATTAGGCAATAGAGCAGGAGATAATATGGTAGGGTGGCCTTTCCCGTTCCATTGCATACAATCGCCGATTAGCTACATATTCTACTAATCGGACTTCTGATGCATACCAACAATTGTTCTTCCTCTGACACATATCGTTAAGGTGAAATGTAGACCTACTGCCTGATAATAGATGTATATATCAGCCAGAACCTCAATCAGAGGTGACTATACGAATTGAAAAACGAATGATTAATCTACTTAATAACTTGAGATATCAACAGACATTTACAAGAAATAAACCAATTTAGAAGATCAATTTTGAGACAAACAAAAGTTTGAAGTACAATTTTAAAGAAAACAGCTTGTTTAATAACAAGTGGAATTTGGAACAGTTAAGCGGTGAAAAGAAAAAGTGGAGTTTAATAGAAATAAACTGTTTAAAAGACTAGTGAGTTTTTAAAGAAACAATCGAAATAAAAGGGACCTAATTAACTAAATAGATGATTTAAGGAAGAAATTGAATTAGAAAGAAAGTGAACGGTTCGAAGGAATATCTAGAATGAAATCAAAACTATCAGTTTCAAGAGAAGTAAACAAAATACGGCGCAAAGATAAGAGGACAGAGCTAATTTTAAGAGGAAGAAGAGAAAGTGGATGTTTAAAATATAAGCTATTTAAAATAAATTGTGCGATATCAGTGGCACATATTCTCTCATGTTTTATGCGATACTAACACATATGTTACTTTACAATCATTCATTCATAGTTTTCTGTCCAAGGTCAGGTCTTTCACTGCAAACCCAGCATTCTCCAATCTTTCCTATTTTCTGCCTTCCAATTTTAGTCTCCGCATATGATCCATGTATCTTAATGTCGCCTTTCATCTGATAGCTTCTTCTGCCCCGATGTCTCCTCCCATTCACCATTATTTCCAGTGGATCCTTGAGTAGACAGTTTCTCCTCAGCCAGTGATAAAACCAATTTCTTTTTGTCTTCCTGATCAGTTATTTTACATAACATTTCTATTTTTAGGAAGATAAAAAATGAAATTGAAAAGTTTTGCTTGATGACAATGACACTCAGTAAGTTCAATTTTCAAAAGATCATGGTCGCTTAGACAACTAATTATACCGTATTCCAAAATGATTTCAATATTTTCATATAATTATTAAGTATTAACGAGAAATTAACATGGTACACGTCATTTGATAGTAAAACTTTCAAAGTTTCAAGTTCTAAGTTTCGGAAAACGTATTTTTTTCAATTTGCCATTTGATACACTGTTGAAAAACAGCAACATCACAACTAAAATCACTTTGCGCTCTGAGGCTTGCTAAAACAAATTCAGTAATAACGGTATAAATGTTGTTCCATAGATATTTCCAAATCTTTGGATTAGATGTTCTACAGCCTTAGCCTCCTAGGTCACCAGACTTGACACCATGTCACTTCTTTCTTTGTGGTATGTGAAGGATGCATGTTATGTGCTACCGGTACTTATAATCCAAGACCTTGAAGAAGTAAGAAGTGTTGGAATGATTGTTGCAAGAATTTTACTGTATTGTAGATATATGGCGCGTAACAAGGGGTTTTCACTTTCAGTGTTTATAACGTGCCAATAAAAAGTTTGAGAAAATCTTAAATTATATGCATTAAGTTATTGCACAATTAATACATGAGCCGTTCACAGCAGAAGTGGTTAAGTCAAAATTGAGTAATGAGGTTTAAAGTAAAAATTCTATAAAAGACAGCGCAAAGTAGCAATTAATATGTCCATCATGCTATTCACTGACTACTAATAGTTTAAATAAATTGAATATTAATTGCTACTTCGCGCTGTATTTTACATAATGTTTACTTTAACCCTCATTACCCATTTTCGACTTACACCACTTCTGCTCTCCACGGCTCACATAATAATAATCATATGAAAATGTTACTACAATATTGAAGCACTATGCAGACTAAATACAAACGCCATTTATGTACTGAGATGAAAAATAGAATACTACAGTCACCAATTCATACGCATGTATAAAGTTGAACTGCATGAACTTCGTTAAATTATTCTCACTACTAGAGAAATTACCAGCGTGGTCTACGGGTTTTCGATCGGAACTCTTGCTCTAATCATAGGTTCGATTAGCACTTTGTAAAATTACCGGGTTCCACTTATATTTAGATCTTTCCCAACTGTAAAACCAATGTTCGGTAACACCATAGTAAATCCTTGGACGTATGTCGCTATTACCAATGCTATATATGCTACATAACCGTAAATTGATAGAACGTCGTTAAATAACCCAATAAATTAATGAAGATTAACACAAATAGACATATTATCTTCAAGGAATTGAACATTGACGGCATAGAGCAGCCGTGGCGAAAACGCGACTCACGAGCATATTGTGGCTCGCAATGATAGCTGTGCATTTCTCTTGCTTCCTAACTCCCCCAACCTCTACCCTCTCACTCACTGGAGTCAAACTCGTTCCATTTGTATTTGTCTCTGACCTGCAAGTAGCGTATCGTCGCAATGTCTCTCTCGAAACCAGGTACCTCTACAAAAACGAAAGTTTCAAGTAGGATGGGAGGACCCATTTTTTTGCTGCCAATATGGTGTGAATATTAAATGTATGATTTGTTCACAAGTATTACGAGGAAAACGGTTGTATAACATAAAACGGCATTATACTACATGTTACTCATGAAACTTTAAAAGATTAAGTGTTGTTGTTGTTGTTGTTGTTGTTATTATTATTATTATTATTATTATTATTATTATTATTATTATTATTTCGATCCTTTTTCAGCAGATGTACGAATAATGCGGTTAGATCTTCAATTTAAACTCATAGATTTACAATGTAGTCATAATGTTTCAATGAAAGCTAGATGTAAGAACTTGACAAATGTTGAACTTTTCAAATCTTTGCCAAACAATAAATATCCGAAGCTTCGTTCTTTCGCTTGCTCTGTTGAAGCCATGTTCGCTACAACTTACGTTTGTGAAAAATTATTTTCAACAATGAAAATAGTAAAAACCTAATTTAGATTACATTCGTGATCAACTACGACTGGCAGTAAGTGACATAATTCCTCAGTTTGAAACTCTGGCACAGATACATTTCGAAGACAGTTAATTTTAGGTTGTGATAATGTGTCCTATGTTTTCTTGTTCATTTCTTTGTTCGTTACACGTACTAACCATTAGTTTGTAACCCTATACTCTATAAAATTATATTTAAGTGCTTGACATAAGGAAAATGAAATTCCGTTAATAAGTCAGACAGTTACTTCACGTCCCCTTCGGATGTCCTCCTTCCTCCATAGGTGTTATGCACGTTGCAGGTTACATAGTGGCTCGGCGCACTATTACATTTCCGCCACGGCTGGCATAGAGTAAGAAATGGACTGATTAATTTGATCTCCAAGAATCCGAAACGAGCTAATAAGCCCTTGAAAATTGATTATGATTATGACAATGGGGATGACATATCTTCATTTCGCTATGCAGAAGACAAAGAACTAAGGGGTTTCACTTTTGACTTTAATGACAATCTTTAATATTTGAGGGGTTTTATGTTTTATGCGACCTTTAAAAGAGGGAGATATCTGAACGCTGGTATGAAGATGATACTCATGCTGATGTTCTCTGCTAATTCCTGTTTATCTTTCTCTTTCATGTCCCAGTTTCTCTCTGTTGAATTCGAACTTTGTCTCTCTGAGGTCAATTTTAATGCTTGTTAGTTCCCGTCTCTTTGTGACACATCGCACAAAAAAGTCAGTAAAATTTCCCCAGTCGCGTCTCTATCTACTTTAGTATGTACGTCGATGCACTCGAGCGTTGACCGATCGCGTATGTAGAGCTTCAGCTTCTTATAAAGGCAGTTCACAACGCAGCTTTGTCTTCTGCAAGTAAAAATGCAGTATTGAACTAATGTGATATCATGAGATCAACTCGAAAAGTATTAAATTGATTTTTCTCAAACAACTTCCACCTCTGTGACAATATCTCGCTCAACTTTTACCTCGCTATTAACAATTCCATTGCCTCTATACTATAGTCGAGCATTTGATATGACGTCATCATATAATTCATAAGAATGAGAGACCAGAACCCACTTGAATTGTGCATACGAGTAAGTATTGAAAAGAAAAAAAAATAACCCATAGAAATTTTGATTATGATGTTCATGGCGGACAGTAGACTATTATGCCCACTTAATTATGCATTGCGTACAATGATTATTAGAGGAGAAAAATTCCCTCCGGCGCCGGGGATCGAATCGAACCTGGGTCCTTGGTTCTACGTACCAAGTGTTCTAACCACTCATCTATGCCGAAGTTCAATCCACATCACCGGATCGAGTCCACACCTGTGGAGTAACGGTCAGCGCGTCTGGCCGCGAAACCAGGTGGCCCGGGTTCGAATCCCTGTCGGGGCAAGTTACTTGGTTGGGTTTTTTCCGGGGTCTTCCCTCAACCCAATACAAGCAAATGCTGGGTAACTTTCGGTGTTGGACCCCGGACTCATTTCACTGGCATTATCACCTTCATATCATTCAGACGCTAAATAATCTCAGATGTTGATACAGCGTCGTAAAATAACCCAATAAAATAAATAAATCACCGGATCGAATCCCTCTCCTATAGTATTTTTCCCTTTGTGGTCCGACTCCAAGTTTTACATATATTTTGATTTAAGTCAACTGCCATTATACAACGAGCGCACTTGGTGGCGAAGATTAATCTTTATGTATATTGTTATTATGTTCTAAAAATCATGAGGCGATTCCAAATTCCTGGCGTGTTCCGTTTTGTCTCATTACCTGCCACAATTCGATTGCAGGGAGTTTCCTCATCAGCCACTAGAGTCCAATACTCTAATAATTTTAAATGGCGCCACAAGAAGAAATCCAATGGATGGAACTCAGGTGAGCGTGGAGGCCAAGCAACTGTTCAGCTCTACCTATCCAAAGATCAGGAAACATTCGATTCAGGTAATTGTGTGCAAGGTAACTAAACTTTGCGGGAGTGCCAAGCACAAAGTGTGCTTGCGGACGAATATTGAGTGGCGTGTCGTCCAAGAAATTAGTAATGTTGTTTTTCAGAAAATTTCTGTACACACGCCGCGTGAGTTTGTTTAGAAGTTCTTGTATGAGGAACTAATTCCTGAAGTTGTGCTGTGTAATATATCCTGAATATTAGAGTAATGTTTTCCGTTTTAAACAACGAAACAAGAGCACATTTTGCAATAACTTACGCTTGTAGCTTGTAAGTATTAGTGTATGCATTACTGAAATAGGCTTCTGTCAGAACGCGGACAAAGAATGAGAGATGATAATTTGTTTGGTAATAAATCTCCAATTACGAAAGTTAAATTCGGATTCAGTTGGCTTTTCATCGTAAACACTAAAGTAGAACCCTTCTTGAGTCAACTGCGTCGAAATTGCCTCAGAAAGATATAAAATTGTGCCAAGTCGAAGTACGAGTAAATAGAGAAATTGTACGATTCCCAGGGGTCTGGATTTCCCACGTAACGTCGAGGAGTGGATTCTTGAAGAACTTAGCGAAGTAACTAATTCCCTCAACCCCACCTCTTCCATCCGCCACAAGTCAATTAGTCAAGTGGGGTGCCGACACGCCCTGAACCGTTATTCAGGGAGGAGTAGCGACCCTTAACAGAACTATTCTCCAGTTAATCAGGAGAATATACTGTACCACACGGCAACGCCTGCTGTTTATGCAGCCAGCAATTCAGTATCATCAACGGCAATTTCTTACCATGCTACTCACAGAGTTCATTTCCTTACAAAGTATTTTACGTTCGCTGGAACATTAGCTCGAGAAAGCGTTGTGTATTCACTGCACGGAAAAGCAAGTTGTGTTCATTCCGGGAACGCAATGAAATCTTATACGAAATATCCCACTTCAAATCTTTACAGATATTCAAGGAGACGTAAAATGTTCTGTATTCAAATAAACTTCCCAGGAAACGATAACAAAAGCCAATAAAATAATTCACGTGACTACAGCGAATTTCCGTACAGTCTGTTTATAAAACTAATTTACACGAGGACACTCTGAATATTTCAAAGTTCTTAGGAGAAATGAAACATTTATAAGCTAGCTATATAACAATATATTGTGCTACTGAAACTTAAGGCCAGTTTTATTCTGTTCCGTAGTTCTGTGATCTAAGCCGTCATACAGTGGTCTATATTTACATAATTAGCTTTGATTCAAAATTGGAGATTTATCCTTCGAAGAGGTGGAAAAATTCAAATATCTTGGAGCAACAGTAACAAAATAATATAAATGACATTCGGGAGGATAATTAACGCAGAATAAATATGGGAAATGCATGTTATTATTCGGTTAAGAAGCTTTCGTCATCTAGTCTGCTGTCAAAAAATCTGAAAGTTAGAATTCATGAAACAGTTATATTACCGGTTGTTCTGTATGGCTGTGAAAATTAGACTCTCACTTTGAGAGAGGAACAGAGATTAAGGGTGTTTGAGAATAAGGTTCTTAGGAAAATATTTGGGGCTAAGAGGGATGAAGTTACAGGAGAAAGGAGAAAGTTACACAACGCAGAGCTGCACGCATTGTATTCTTCACCTGACATAATTAGGAACATTAAATCCAGACGTTTGAGATGGGCAGGGCATGTAGCACGTATGGGCGAATCCAGAAATATATATAGAGTGTTAGCTGTGAGGCCGGAGGGGAAAAAACCTTTGGGGAGGCCGAGACGTAGATGGGAGGATAATATTAAAATGGATTTGAGGGAGGTGGGATATGATGGTAGAGACTGGATTAATCTTGCTCAGGATAGGGACCAATGTCGAGCTTATGTGAGGGCGGCAATGAACCTCCGGGTTCCTTAAAAGCAAGTAAGTAAGTAAATAAGCTTTGATTCAAGCCTTAATTGAAGTAGAAATTTGTTCATGAATTTCGACCAGTGTATGCGACCGTGCCCACCCAGCACCATAATAGCTCCTCGCTACAGAGTTGCACGATGTAATAATTTACGTATTTTAAAATGTTCGTTTTTCTGGAAAACTATTCAAAATATAGCAAAATGGTATTTGATTTTTTTTTTTTTTTTGTGTTTACTAAAGGAATTATCCATCAGAATTATTGACATTATTTACGGTTCACTCTGTACACAGGGACTTTTGTTTACTGCGCATGCGCTGTGTTTCGTAAGTGAAATTTATACAATAAGGGAGCTCCAAATTTTATTTTTGTATCTATACATCTATAATTAGGCACTACATCTCACTTGACGATATGTGTCATAGGAAGAATAATTGCTTGAATACATTTTAAGTCTGCGATATATACAATGGAGGGGAAAGGAACTTGCCACCCTATTACATTATCACCTTCGTGGCTTAGTTGCCTCATGAATGACGCGTTATTGGTGTCACTTATGAGTTTTCAATCTGTTTTCGGACAGTTGATTAAACAACACAAATCTCATTTTTTACTCTTTAATTTAGGGACAGGTTTCTGTGTATATTGTTTACAAGTATTGCGTTATAGCCTAGATCATATATAGGCCTACCCAGATTGCTCGGCCTTATAGGCTTCGACGGTAACAACTTTTGTCAGGTTTACTATGCTGCCATCTAGTTGTTACATAAGGAGTCACGTCATAACTCCCATTTGAATTGCATTAGCGACTGTACTGCCATCTCGTGTTCGTTTACGGAGGACGGGTGGCGATCCTGGCGGTTGTTCTCTTCAAAGTGCTACCGATTTTAACATAGGGATGAGCATTGTGTTATATATGTGATCTGGGGTTATAGACATTCAACGATTTACGTGCCAGCCTCACTTATTCTGTGTCTAATGCAGACTCGTTATTAAACGTTGAAGTGAAAATATTTAGATTCATAGATTCAATCGTTCAGAGATTACTTCATGTGACGATATTAATAGACATACGAATATATGGACAATCAATCCGAAATAAGTCGAGCAGAATCAACCAATGATTTACCAGTATTGCAAAGTATTCTGTATTAAAAATCCACCAACCAACCAGAAGGGTTTATTCATAAATTCATATCTCAACAATTGATATAGGTATTGGGCAATGTCGACTGAACAACTGAAACTAATAGAAGCTCTTTTTTATTAGGTTATTTTACGACTCTTTATCAACATCTTAGGTTATTTAGCGTCTGAACGAGATGGTGATAATGCCAGTGAAATGAGTCCGGGGTACAGCACCGAAAGTTACCCAGCATTTGCTCCTATTGAGTTGAGGGAAAACCCCGGAAAAACCTCAACCTGATACTGGCTGGTAAACAGTAAACCGAAAACTAGAACCAGAACGAGTACGAGAACGGAAAAATTGTTAAAATTGTATAATTTCAATGTGAGTATTCACAATTAACGGGAAGCTTGCCGGAGCCCGAGAACGGGAACGTGAGGTTGCCCATTTTCAACTTTGCTGTTTTCGTTTCCGATCACAGCCTACTAGATCCATTCTGTAGCCATGATAAAGCTATTTTATCGTCGTATATTTTGTAGCAAGAAGCCCATGACATAATTTCTCCTTCATGCATAGTTTCTAACTCGGAAATTCAGTAGAATCCCGTTCAATATATGCTAAGTGCATATGTGACAAGATTAACACATGAATTGAATTCTTAAATGTTCTGTGTCATACATTCTGAAGTTGGTTAACCCGTGTTTATGTAGGCTGGTTTGTTCTCATGAGAGAAAGTGACTGGCCAATTATACACATATAACATCAGAATGCGTAATATCGAATATACATATCGTTATTGACATACAGATCGATTATTTAGTCCTGACAGCTCAGCGACGCGAAAGAGGGGAAGTAATAGTAGTAGTGGGGAGAGCTCCGGAGTAGAGATACGGGCGAGCGGTCGGTAAAGGAATGCAGTACAGCTTAATTGTACTAGAAACATACAGCTCTACCGCATGCATGACATCCGATCGCTCCGAAGGAAAGCGAATGACTAAGCCAAACACCCCTTGGCGTAACTAAATGGACTTGCCTGACTCAGGCGCACATCTCCGGCGACTATCAGGACTAAATAATCGTACTGTACATATCGATCTGCATAGCTGTTTCCGTTCTCGGTTTATTGAGAATCAAAAATCTTCAATTTTATGTCCTCCGTTTCCAATTCTCGTTCTAGTTCTCGTTCCCGATTTATTATGAACCAGCCTTAACTTGCCTCGACCGGGAATCGAACCCGGGCCACCTGGTTTCGCGGCGAAACGCGTTAACCGTTACTTTACAGATGTGCACAATTGAAGCTGTTAAAGTAGAAAATCTAGGCTCTATGCAGGTTACATACTGAAGGATCTTAACAGCATTGGCCATCTAATAGGTATTCCGATGACATTTGACATTATCCAGCTCGGTTCCCGGTAATAAAATGAGTCACTGGAGACAGAGGACAATTATTGACAATGCAACTGCCTACGCGTTCAGTATTAAATCCCACGCATACCGATATTTAAAAACTGTAGCTAACAAAATAATAAATACCGTATAAATACCGGTACTGTACGTGCATTCTCTTCCCACGTATTATGAAATTTTAATCATCGTCCGTGGTATTGCTCCTACCATGCTAGCCATTGAATCTAAAGTTCGCGGGTTCAAAATCCGGCCGAGAGTGAGGGATATTAAAAGTCGATAATATCCTCAGCACATCTTCCTCTGTGGGGGGGTGGGGAGTTGTAGAGGGCACCAGGCTAAATCTGCCGACGAATTTTAGCCCGCGTGCGGGAATGTCCATCACTATTCCATATCATATTATCACAACAATATCCACTTTACAATAAATTTTCACATGAAAGTTCACTTCTGCCAGACTGTGTACATACTGTCAGAGCTCTAACTCTGAAACCGTGCGGTAAGAGGAAGTGGGGAGCGGTGGGACGTGACTCAGTACGACTAACTAGGGAGTGTGTGTGGGTGTTCCCTCCGTAGAATAAGATAGGAGTAGTACGTGACATAATGGCATGTGTAATGTTGTAGATTGTGTATGATTAAGAACTGTGAAGGACCAGCAGGACAGAATTTGTTGGGTGAAATATATTTTTTATTATTATGAATACATTACGTGTAAAGTTATGAAAGGTCAGGGGATTTCTCAGACCAGAAATTTTATTGATGTAGGTTCTAGCACGTGAAAAGAAATAAAAAAAAAGTAGAGAATACTCGAGAGTACATTAGTAGTTAAAATGTTAAAGAAAGAGTAACTTGAGACTTCTCAACCAAGCATTCAAAGGATAGGAGAGAAGTGGGAAGATCTGAGAAGCTATGTTTAGAACAGTTTTGAGTACCGAAACAGAACTAGAGGCAGGAGAAATTATAAAAAAAGTGGAAAGATAATGCGCAAAGACTGGACAGTAGGCCTACATAAGCCCAATCGTATCGTAGTTGAAACGAAAAATACTGGGAAACATAAAGAAATCGTTTCTAAGCAATATAGGCTCATTCGCTGGAAAGTGTTAAACCGGTAAAAGTGCAAGTGCGTAATTGCTAGATATTCCATCTGGTGGGAAATTTATAAACTGTCGATAGAGTATATTGATCGACATGACAGACCTGGCATTGAATGCCATCTGGCGCTAAATTTATGAAACATTATTGCTGGAGTTCGAAAATAAATACAGTTATTCTAAAAGTTAACCGGAAGAAATAAAATAAGCAGCAAGAAGAATAATATTGCAATAATACGAGGAAAATCATGGTAGGATTATGATTTAGATCAGGTGGGTGGGATAGTGAAATATAAATAATTTTGTGCGAGATCGTGCGTATTTGCTTGCTTTCCGCACAAAACCAATACGCGGTAAGTGTGAAATACCACAATCAGTATTCCCAACGTAACACACATAACAATTTTCCTCTTCTTACCGCTTAAGCGCCAAATTAATTTTACTGCTTTAGGCTTTTAACATATTATTTTTAGAGACGTTTAACATAGTAATAATTATAAATTGGAAACTTACCGCTGCAATTTCACCTAAATTGCACTGTTAATTATTGTTTTTAAATATTTGCAAAGATTAAGTAAACTCTACTACTCCACAAAAGTTATTGCATTCCTGATGCAAGTAACATTAAGGAAGCCGTGAAAAAATCAACAAGATTCCAGATGCCGATGTTATTACTGCAATATGTTATATAAATAATATTGTTAAAATATTAAAATGAAAAATAAATCATTACATAACCTTACCGTTTGTTTTAAGTTCGCATTTATAGACTGGGGGAAAAGAAAGACAGACGTATATCACGGCCTGCTGGAGTATAGTAAACACAGAAAACATTTTATAGCAACAATGTTGAAGATAGATATTTTGGTATTCCAAAGTTGCCGTCATTAAACAGAAACCAAGATGGAGATTTCATTGCAACTAATTAGAAATTCGTCTTTCAGGTATGTAATAAACGATCTTCGCACAAAATAATGTACGATACACGAGCGGTATGTTTGTTTTCATGTTCTCGGAAATTAAAAAAGCTCAACTATGTTTCGCTTTTTCAATCTTTTCCTCGAACATGAAAACGTCAATATACCGCTCTTGTAACGCATGTTACTATTAAAGTACATCGAAGAACTTTCATCGTAGTCGTTCAGACGATGCTTCAAACCCCAATTTAGTTTCAAGTTTGTTACCAATAGTGCTTCCACACAAGGAATTTGTATAGACCTAAGAAACTGTAACAATTGCAGCATTGATACAAAAGTTTCTTAAAGTACCTATGTGTTAAAACATTGTGGTTGTTAATAACATAGTTACTGAAGCAATTTATTTCATTTGTATATGTTCCTTAACCAAAAACTGTCATTTTTCAAAGAAGCCCGGCGTTATTCGAACTGCTTTATTTATCGGTTACGATTTTTGCCATGTGATACTTGACAATCGGCGCAAACTGTTGAGAATACTTTATGCACTCTACCGTACAATAGCTGATGCTGATTTTCAAAACGCTTGTCTAACGTTAAAAGATATACTTTTAGGATTGACTGTCTAAAAGTCTTGTTTTCTACACGAAGACTAAATGAAAAGGACGTGAAAGTACTGTTTCGTAAGCAACGTACAAGTTTATAAATGTAAAGTGCCGGTATGTACAGAGCCAAAAACAAAATTTGGGTCACCTGAATTGTTCAAGTTTCAGTTATAACATACTGCGCATGCTCAGTAGGCCCAAATTGTATTTTTGGATCTGTACAAAACATATTATTTGACAACCAAAATAAGAAGGCTGTTTCCTACACAGCACATCAATTGGAAGCACGTGCACCCACTGTTTTTTAACAAAACACAAATGAAGCAACAACTAAAAATTGTTTCATTGGCAATATAATAATTTATTTATTCAGGGGAATAATATATCCCATAGTGATGGGTTGCCAAAAATGACAAAGCATATCAAACAGAATAACTTTTATAATCTCTTATAAATTTACAAAAATTAGAAGAATTACCATTCACAAAAGATCACAGTATATGTAGCATAACAACGCAATTAGGTAAAAAGAATAAGTATGGTTCCGAAAAAAAAAATAATTAAGCATAAAGGACACTTCAGCAGATTTACAAATATATTCCTTCCAAAAAGAGTATACTATTCAAAGCGTATGAAAATTCGACGATTTGTTCCACATGCATCTACGTATTAATAGCCCTGTAACCTCTAAACTTTGGAGGAGATATTTGTCTATATAATAGAGTATTGTAGGATTTTAGTCTGCTTTTCCAGATTTACTTCTTCAGGTTGAGAAATGTGATTCGAAAATCTAATAATGGAGTCGATTATATATTCCTTCTTGTCCCTGAACGCAAGAATATTCCTATAACCTCTAAACTGTGGAGGTGATATTTGTCTATATAACATAGTATTGTAGGAATTTAATCTCTTTTCCAGGATGAGAAATATAATTAAAAAAACCTAATAATGGCGTTGATGATATATCCCTTCTTGTCCCTCAACGGAAGAATATCCATCCTCCCGTTGCTCCTATCTAAGGAAAAGCCATTCACTTCCTCGTACTTTCTAGTCTATTTCTTTCAATTTTTCATCTATGATCGATCTTTTTTTTCAGCATCTTGCCTTGAGGACAAGAACTCAGAGCATGAGAAAATGTTTCAATATCTTCACGACTGTGCCGACGCTGGCACAGATCATACTGCTGAAATATAAGCAGTCATCTTGATCGCCAACTACTGGAAGATAGGTCTATGTGGTCGCAAATCCAAATATAACGGGTACATTGATTGAAAAGAGTTACTACTTAGACTATGTTGTAAACTGCTCCACTCTGAGACACATCGTTCTTTCTACTCTTGTCGTACCTTTATGCTTTTAGTGATTCCTATTGTAGAATGTATCAGATGTTGAGATGAATAAATATCAAGCGCAATTAATAAGGGAGATACCTTCGATTCTAATTCACGGGTAGCGTTTGTGCAAGTATTTCCCGACAATCTTTTAACTTTGCAGATATTGATGCTGATGGTAATTTTACACAAAGCATAAGCGATGTTTAAACGCAAATATTTTCTTTGGATATTTAAATGGAAATAATGTACAGGATTTATAAATATTCCTTCCCAAAAAAAAAAAAAAAAAAAAAAACACGCAGGCGCCTAAAATGTATAAGCAATTCTCCCGGAAAAAGTACAAAAAAAAAAACACTGACGACACACAAATATATCCTATGAGAACACGCCCTAAGAAAAGGTGCACAGTGTTTTGTACATAAAATTTAAGAGCTTGAAACATATAAATTTAATGTTGTCCACCAGCAAAATATAATCAAGGAAGAACTGACCTGGGTAATAAACAACGCTTCTTCTGACTGCGTAGTTGGCCTCGGGTATCCTGAGCTCGCAGTCGAACATGGTGGTGCTCTGGACGTCGCGGCCCTCCAGCACCTTGGTCGCAGATATGTCGTAGCACTTGTACGCCCTCGTCACCTGTACCACCACGTCCTTCAGGCTTTCCCTGTGGCAGGACACACAAAACATGTCTTAACGTGTAACATCTCTGATTCAAAAAGTTTCTTCTCATAAAGTCATATGATCATGTAAGCCAACGTGCTTTAAAGTCAACTTTCAAAGTCAAAGTAATTGTATCAATACAGGGTGTAAGGGGTATAAGTGCCATTATTTTTACTGATGATTATTCATGTGGTAAGGAAGAAAAAATGTCCTTACATTTTTTTTCTAATTGCAATATTTAACTAATTATTAAAGTTTACAATATTAGACGTTTTGCAACGTTGCTGGATAGAGAGGAGTGGGTTTATAAGTACACAGTACAGCTCAAGCGGGTACAGACATACCGGTACAGATGCTCTGTTCTAATGCAGGAGCGGACCATGATAATACTGTTGTTTACATAAAACGAGCAGCAAATATAAACTTTCAATCTCATTAATAGAACATTTTGGTAAATTTACATTTTATGTAAAAATATTGCTTCATTTTTATTGTATGTCTAAAAAAATAAACAATAATGCTTTTCTGCACAAAATCACACGAACTTTTTTCTAATGCAAAATTTTAATCTCTCCCGCTTCCGTAAATCAGTATCATTTTTAAACAAATGTCTGCTTGTATGATTTTCGAAAAGGGGTAAGAGACTCCTAGTTTCTAAAAATCGTTGAGAAACTGCTACATAAGTTCGACGATTAGGTAACCTTCTTTGAGGAAAACGTTGACGGTATATCCTTCTTGTCTCACTTGAATTACGACGACTTTCTCCATAAATCAATAACATGTGACATTCCTAATCTATAAATTACATTGTAAGTTGTTTATTGAATATCCTCTACTGAACTGTCATCCCCTCGCCAGTAGAGCTATGGACAGGGAGCTTGAACTCAGCTGACTCGTACTTACGTCTATGCAGAGTACTGCCTGCTGAACACGTTGCCACGTCTCTCATGCCAGAATATTAACAAATTTAAGCATGTATTTTTATTTAATTTCACGAAAACGTAATAGAACATACAAATATTTATTTAAACTGATATTAACTCTTTGCTAGATATACCTACTGATGTAACTGTTTTCGCCATTTTACTAACGATATAAGCAGTATAACGCAAATAAAATAAGAAAATAATTTTTTTCTGGGAAAACTATTAAGTTTTGACCCTATGTTGTATGGACATTTTTTGATCATGTAGACCGTCCTCGACGACTATGAAAAGGACGGCACTCATACCCCTTACATCCTGTATATGAATTGATTTATACCGGATGGATGGGAATTAAATACTTTATACTTTTGTACGTTTGTACCTGACCTTGAACCGCCAATTTTGAATGCATAGATAATAGCTAAAGTAATAGTATAATAAATAAAGTTAGCTAAAGAAGTACAATATTAAGATACTCTGAAATAAAATAATTTAATTATGAGATATAGATCTAATGATAGTGTCAGAAATCCTGATGAATGTGTTATGGTTATTACCGGGAGTCGAACGAAGTGACAAATCATTGCACAAGCCATGCAACATAAATCGCAGTACGACATAATAAAATAAAGTTTGTGTCAGAAGTGAAACATAACAAAACTGATGTGCAGTAATGTAGGAGCATAATATAGCGTTCCCAGATCACAACTTCCCCTTGTTATTTATGAAATGCACAGTATCGTTTGCCACACATGGTAGCTTCTACGAACTTACTTAGTTTTAGTATTCATGTAGAGTGACATCTTTGGTTCCGGGTACACGCCCTGCGCATTGCAGGTCACGTTGATCGCCCCAGAGTCGTGCTTCCACCAGGTGATGTGCAGCTTCTTCTCTGCGGCTGCAACAAAGATGAGCACCAATTGTCTTATTTGGTAGGTATGCAGTATCATATAAATTGTTTTGTAAATTCCTAGAAATCTGTAGCACAAGGAATCTGTGCGTCAGATATGCTTAATCTTAGAACTAAACACTTTGGCATTATTCTCTGAAGAATCAATTCGTAAAGGCTTAGCGGATCAATGGCCGCGGTTTATAATAAACAGGTGCAATTTTTATCTATGCCGTCGAATTTGATACCGTAAAATACTGTACAACAGCTGACTTTCAGTTCAACTTATAGACCTAGTATTGGAGATTTATCTCAAAGACTGTGGTAGCCTATGTTGTCTCAGCAACAGACCTGTGCCGTATTGATCACAATACCTGGGAGGTTCGTAATTCTTCCCTTTCAAGTGTTCGTCCACATACAGAATGATTCACGAGGATTTACCGTCCCTTACGGAGCTTTATTTCCGAAAACATTCTGAGCAAAAAAGTCATATAACTTAAACATTTGTCCTAATCACAATAATTTCGGACTTACACTAATTTCAAGTTGTTGGTAAAATACCTTTTTTGTTTAGTTTTAAGGGTAAAAAAATATTACAAATAGAGAATGAACTATTCAGAAGTATCATTTCTTTAATTAACTAGTATTCTGAAACTAAAAATATGTTATTAATTGCTTTGTACAGATTTTATTTTTCAATTTTTAACTAAAAATTACATCATTCTTACACACTCATCACAAAAATTGTTACAAATCATACGACTTCAGGAACTTGATTCTTTACAGTTTAATTATGCATCCTAATTTACAGTATTAAAAAATTTACAAGATTGGCGTGATTTGTAACAGTCGTTGTGATAAATGCGTAAGAAATGTAATTTCGTAGTTAAAAATCGAAAAAAAAATTCTTTATGAAGCAACCATGGAATTCACAACAGAGTTTTAGCTTCAGAATAATAGCTAATTATAAAATTATACTCTTGAATAGTTCAGTCTTTATCTGTAATATTCTTTTACCTTTAAAACTCAAGAATAATGGTATTTTACAAACAACTTCAAATTAGTATAATTCTGAAAATATTGAGATTAAGACAGATGTTTATATGACATTTTTTGCTCAGAATGTCCTCGGAAATAAGCTCCGTAAGGAACCATAAGTCCTAATGAATCACCCTGCAAAAACATAAAAAAAGGATTGGGCCAACTCGCTTATAGAAATGGTCCCCTTATATCAAAATTAAAATTTGTTTGTCATTATCCTGATCAGACAGATGATGATGATGATGATGATGATGATGACGCGAGGGAAGAAAACTAAAACTTGGAGTTATACCTGCCAATTGTACGCCCTAGGCTATATGAAGCATTCCGTAAGAGAAGGGCGAGCCCGCCAAGGGTCGATTTTTTTTTTCGAATATTTAAGACACATATCTACAACTTATGCCTGGCAGACGTTGGCGAGCTTTCCCTTGCTACATCGAAATTATCATTGTTTTTAAGGTTGGAGAAACTGCGAAATCTGTGACAGGTTCATAATATTCATATTACTCCGTACGAGAAGGGCGAATACGCCACTCCGCCTGAAGGCGCGCGCCATCCGTAGTGAGGAATTACGTGTATTTATGGACATTATAATAGCTTGGTATGAGTAATAGTGACAGTGATAAGCAACCAGGCATAGCTGGTTATTGTAGGAAACGTCAGAGGCATGTCGAAAAATGGATAAACGTACCAGCAAAGATTAAAAGGAACAAAAGTGAATCGTACATTAGTACGAAAACATCTCGACAAGTGCAAGCTCGCGGTATAGGCCTGCCATGTAGGCCTACTTGTGGGTGTTTCAACGCATTAGGTATGGAGAAAATACAACCTGTATTTCGTAATTTCTGGGAGTTGGATGATTATGACCTCCAGTCCAGAATGCCTATATTTCTAAGCTCGTAACCAGCGTTGATGTGAACAGATGTCGCATTAAGAACAGGCCGACCTCTCTCAGCTGGTTTTGTCAAAGAGGTGCTATGTCACGCCAATGAAGCTCACTTCTGATAAAGTAAAGGATCAGAAAACTCTCCTTATCTATGTGCCGCAGAACGTTTCTGGATGACGTGATCAGCAACCAAAACGTGTAATTAGCAGTGACCGACTCAGAGGAACATTTTCATGAAGATGATGTAATGGATTATTAGCACCTCTGTTCCCAGAACAAGTGAGACCACTTTTGATAGCAAGGGTAATAACATGACAGGAATCTACTTATTTTTGTTTATTAATAATTTCAGACACTTTGTAAATGTCACATCGCAGTGCGATTAAGTTTTTTATTTATTTATTATTATTATTATTATTATTATTATTATTATTATTATTATTATTATTAATGTCTGCCACTATTGAGTTCATTCTACGCCCTTTGTTTTTTCTAATATACTGTTTTCAAATTATTCCCATATGCTAATATTGATGAATTCATAATGTCATCAATGATCACTATTAATTTGGAATATTAAATTGGACATTTAATTGCAATTTTCAATAAAGGTATTCGGTTTTCAGTGTACAAAGTAATTACCATTATTTACAGACGAATCTTTGGCGGCTTCGCTTTCATCTCGTTTACAGGTAAAGTACTTTGAACATCGATTATCTCTACAGGTATATTTGGCGGGTTCGCCCTTCTCTTAAGGAACGCCTCATATATAGTGATTGTTTCTGTCGGAAAAGTAGCCCAGGTTGCATACATGAATCCATTGCTGACAGGTGAACCATCCTATCACAGATTAGTTTTTGGATGGCTGGGCCCGGAACTTGCACTTTAGGCATGCTTTGGCCATGGTTAGTCACGTATGAGGATCATTTCATAAGTCATGACAACTATACTATATCTTCCGAATAACCTAAAATGTGGTTAGTTCAGTATATACGTTTGAAAATCTGTTGTACACTGTACGGGATGCCACCGCCAGATTGCGTCTGTGTGCATTGGTGGCTAGTTGACAGCACACACAAAAATTAGTATGCTAGAGGCTGTGATCCAAGATAGATGTAAGTAAAGTTGAACAGCGGTCATACGTGAAAATTGCAGTTCTTTGTTGCATAAATGCTCGTCAGTGCTATTCTGAGCTATGAGAAGCATTGGGTAATAGTGCGTTGAAACACCTTACTCTATCATTTAATGTTGATATACGTAAATTTTTGTTGAAATGTAAAAACGAATAATTATTTTACTAATATAACGTTTCTTTATATTTTCATGTTTGTAATTCCGGATCCCAGTGGTCAAACTTATTCGTGAACAGATGATTTTTAATAAATCTTAGTAGTACTCTTTTACACAGAACCCAATGCCGGTTCACCCTAACCGAGCACCAACGGCTGGAATTCATGATTGTCAATATATGAGGTTAAATCATTGACATGTTAAAAATAATGAAAGCAGGGTCGCCGAGTCCTTTACCGCAGTGTTCCTCGTTCTATTATTAATAGAGAATGTTTCATGAATTCCAATAAATTCCGCGCAGAACACAGAATTACGCAGCCCCTCTCAGTACTGCTCAGTCAATTTCCTCCGTGTCACTCCTCTAGTTGGCTTTCCATTACTTTTTTATCAATCAACTAAATTTAATCATCAAAATGAAAAAAAAAAAAAAGGAGAAAAGAAAGTTTTCTTTCTTAATAAAAGCGAACAAGTAAGAAATTAGAAAGAGAGAGGAGTACGTATAGAAAGAGGGATTAAAAGAAAAGGGAAGGAAAGAGTGGCGAGAGAGGAAGACCTGGTGTGGGGAAATTTACATTTTTTTGCAGGCATAGGCTCGCAGATTTTATTTCACGGTTGTGTACGGGGGCATCTTGCTACTAAAAAGAAGAGAATTTCAAATGTAGTGGACCAACAACTTCTCTTTATTACTGTGCATTAGACCGCCTTCAGCGCTGCTCAGAATTAACGTAATGGGTCGCGGCGAATTAACAAGTAAAAGGTACTGCAGCATCCAACTTGCCACTTTGTCTGCGTGAGCAAAGAAAACTAATACTGCAATAAAGTACCTGCAGGGAGAAAGAAGACACTTAGGAAAACTATATTTAACAATACCTGCACAAGATGGAAATTTCAGCAGTTTATAGACTTTAAACATAGTGCTGGATTGGAATAAAATAGAATAAAAAACAGAAGAATCTAATAGAGAGAAAAAAGAGAGGGAGGTGGGAAGATGTGCGTCAAGAGAAAAAAGAGAAGGCGGGGACAGAACTCGACGAGAAGGGAAAGAAGACACATTAACAAAGCAAATGAGAAGAGAAGAGAAGAGAAGAGAAGAGAAGAGAAGAGAAGAGAAGAGAAGAGAAGAGAAGAGAAGAGAAGAGAAGAGAAGAGAAGAGAAGAGAAGAGAAGAGAGAAGAGGAGGGAAGGAGAAGAGAAGAGAAGAGAAGAGAAGAGAAGAGAAGAGAAGAGAAGAGAAGAGAAGATGAGGGGAGGGGATTGGAGGGGTGGGAGGGCTGGGGTGAGGTGGGAGGGAGGGAGAGAGGAGAGAAGAGAAGAGAAGAGAAGAGAAGAGAAGAGAAGAGAAGAGAAGAGAAGAGAAGAGAAGAGAAGAGAAGAGAAGAGAAGAGAAGAGGAGAGGAGAGGAGAGGAGAGGAGAGGAGAGGAGAGGAGAGGAGAGGAGAGGAGAGGAGAGGAGAGAAGAGGAGAGAATTAAAATATTGTACGCAATTAAATGCCATTCTCTCTTTCTCTTATGGAACTCCGTTATTGTAGTGTCAAACAAGGGAACAATCATATTTGTAATACATTTCACGAAAAAATCAATAACTGTTATATGTCACGTTTAATTTGCGAGAGTTTTGCTGTCTCGGATAAAATATTAATCGCATCTTTCATTTTATATTAACCTCACTATTCACGTCTGATGCAAAACCTAATAGACAGGTAAAACACAAAATGCATTCAATATTTATATACGTGTTGAAATGATAGCACGAGACCCATTGTGTCGACTCTGAATGAAGCGTGTCACACATTTCAAATGATGTATTACTGTATTACTATAACGTTTGAGCGAGTTGGGAGGAGGAAATTTGTTTGTTGAAAGTTTAATGTTGTGTAGCGGCATATATACAAACATTTCATTCCACTGAAATAACTGGGAAATTTACATTGTATACTGGGTCGACCTATTCAAATGTTTGCAGGACATGGCGATATATAGCTTGCATGCAGAATATTTTGACTCATTGTTGGATTAATGCACATAATTACTTAATTAACTTCTCAAGTATATATACAACAGAACAGGCCAATATATAATTATATTATAATAGGCATCTAACAAACTGTTGACTGTACAAAACTATGTATCAGAATTGAAAGTGCAGAAATTTCTTTTCTTTCCAAAGCTGGTTACTGTTTTTTGCGAATTGTTGACGTAATTTAATATTTCAACTTTTTGGAGTTATAACACATTTTTAATTATCAAGTTTTCTTATGTCAATAGTGAATAAATGTGGAGCTTGTTTCCAAAAGATATCAAATCCATAATTTTCTAAAAATGATTATGCGCTGCAGCAAAAACATACTAGTTTTCGGAATCCGAAGACAAAAGAATTTTTGTCAAAAAGTAGCTATTTCCATGTGTACATGTCGTCAAAGTTTATATTTTCTAGTAAAACTTACCATTTATCCTTTTAAGCTTTTATAGCATAAATTACCAACTCCTCTTTAATTTATTATTATTATTATTATTATTATTATTATTATTATTATTATTATTATTATTATTATTATTATATAAAAGCAATATCTACATTCGGACCCCCTCGAATGGTTTAAGATTTCAAAAAAAATGTTTATACCTATAAGCCTAAATCTCTCTCTCCAGTTGTCAGAAGCATGAAAGTTGCCAATTTACAATATATTAATTCAGATCCGTTTAATGTATAGTTTGTTGTTTGGCTATTCTTATATTAAGAAGTCGACCTGGTTGGCGAGTTGGTATAGCTCTGGCCTTCTATGCCCAAGGTTGCGGGTTCGATCCCGTCAGTAGATTTACTGGCATGTAAAAGAACTCCTGCGGGTCAAAATTTCTGTACATCCGGCGTCGTTAAATAAAGCATAACATTATATTATGAATATTCATTTCGACTTCATTTGTCTCTGTTGTTTTTAGCTTTTCTGTATCATGTATTTTTTGTAATTATCTATTCATTTTTTCATTATTGCTTATTTGTATATATCCCTAATTTTAATAATTATTTGTATGCACTGTTTGGTTATTGTACACTGTAAATCTTGTGCTAATTTTTATCTTGTGCTAAACTGTTATTGGCCCCAGGCTGTTGTACAGCACAATAAATATTAGTAAATAAATAAATAAATATTATTATTATTATTATTATTATTATTATCATTATTAAAAGATTCCCCATAATACGTTCGACAATCGATATTTCATAAAGATATGAAAATATCGCAAGACAACGTTAGCCTTCATTTTTACTACAATAAACTACTGTTGTGTTTAGATAGCTTGGCCGGTCATAATATTCTCCGTAGTAAACCAGGCAAATCCATTTGATGCCGATAAGGGAAAAAAAGGGGATGTATGTGTTAGTCGCAGTGCAGCCTCTGTAGAGTTTACTTCATTTCCCTGTGGAAGTGCTTATTATACTAACTATTGCAAAAATATTAATGCCTTAATAGAACCAATAAATACAATGTAGTTTATTTAGTTATGAATGGAAGAGTGAAAAGTGAAGACTGCATTGTGTTAAATACGAGTGTTTGGATAACAGTGAGTGGAAAAAATGCTACCGGTCATGGAGTGCAAGTACGTGACCAATGTTTTTCAAAATATCTGTAACGTACGTCAGCATGCATGCAGTTCTCTTCCTTCCCCCTCCTGCTGAACTGAATATGCTAGATACAGACCCAGGACACATCACCCCTACTAATATGTTCATACATAACACTCGTCAAGCTATCTAAACTCAACAGTACATATCTCTTACAAGAACCATCCAAATATCTCCGAAAAACACATGTGTCTGTAGCAGTTACCTACATGACCATGATCAGCGACGACTTAAAAGAAACATTTAAGGGCTATCAACAATGGATAGGATGCTCATCTCATGCTTCCTGTCAACGTGTTACGCACGCACGAACACACACACACACACACAGTATATTAACCCTTTCCGCTACAATGAGTCCATTTGGTATCACTAAAATATCTGTAATCTCTGACTCGTATGATTTGTCTGATGATTCCATTTGGAATCCTCAGAAGTAGTTTCGTTCTTTTCCGATAGAGTGCAACATCCGCCAGTGCCTTGGCCAGCAGTTATTAGGAGGAGGATTGCTTTTTTTTCGTTTCTAGGTCAAAATTCAAGATAGATGCAAAACAAACATGTTTCACCCTAAAAAAATTAAAGTCAGAAAGGGTTAATTCAATTTATTTTATCAACTGTACTATACAATGCACATCTAGTAAAGTCGAGTTAACTTATTATTAATAAAAAGCAAAATAAATAAATGGATAAATAAATAAATAAATAAATAAATAAATAAATAAAATCATAGCGCGATTTCCTTCCCGTCTCTTGGATTTTCAGCACGTAACTTTTGGCACGACTGTGCGTTTTCTCGTCCGTACAGCAATGGGCTGCCAAGATTGAAAGTTGATTTTACTGAATTCAGAGTTGTCAACCTAGATAAGTGTGTTGAAATGTTAAAAATAATTGATCTAATATTGTAATGAAAACCACTACCTTCTTTCCAAGTAAATTTCATATGCAAAAGCAGTGTTAATTAATATACATTATACGAAACAAATCACTGCATTTGAAATGTACTGAACTTTATTTAAACAATTGACACTTCACTTAACAAAAATTAAAAAAAAAAAACTATTCCAGTTTAAGACGAAATATTACAAGTAACAGAATAACTGAGAGGGTTTGGAATTGAATGGGTTATATCAGCTGCTTGTCTATGCGGTTAACGTGAATATGTTAGGAGAAAATCCACAAACGATTAGGGAAAATACGGGAATTTTACTTGAAGCAAGTAAGGCGATAGGTTTGGAAGTAAATCCCGAAAAGACAAAGTATATGATTATGTCTCGTGACGAGAATATTGTATGAAATGGAAATATAAAAATTAGAAATTTATCCTTTGAAGAGGTGGAAATATTCAAATACTGTAGGCCCACCTGGGAGCAACAGTAACAAATATAAATGATTCTCGGGAGGAAATTAAACACAGAATAAATATGGGAGATGCCTGTTCTTATTCGGTTGAGAAGATTTTATAATCCAGTCTGTTGTAAAAAAATCTGAAAGTTAGAACTTATAAAACAGTTATATTACCGGTTGTTCTTTATGGTTGTGAAACTTGGACTCTCACTTTGAGAGAGGAACATAGGTTAAGGATGTTTGAGAATAAGGTGCTTAGGAAAATATTTGGGGTTAAGAGGGATGAAGTTACAGGAGAATGGAGAAAGTTACACAACACAGAGCTGCACGCATTGTATTCTTCACCTGATATATTTAGGAACATTAAATCCAGATGTTTGAGATGGGCAGGGCATGTAGCACATATGGGCGAATCCAGGAATGCATATAGAGTGTTAGTTGGGAGGCCAGAGAGAAAAATACCTTTGGGGAGGCCGAGACGTAGATGGGAAGATAATATTAAAATGGATTTGAGGGAGGTGGAATATGATGATAGAGACTGGATTAATCTTGCTCAGGATAGGGACTAATGGCGGGCTTATGTGAGGGCGGCAATGAACCTCCGGGTTCCTTAAAAGCCAGTATGTAAATAAATATTACAAGTAACCAAATCATTTTTACTCCTTCACATTGAAGTTGATGGCGGAGTTTGCACGTTTACCAGACTGTTAATATCAGTCAGCTGTTCATAGTGTAACTTACATGCTGTACATTAAGATTTTTAAACATATTATTTTCAAAATATACTGTCGTACGAAAAGTATTGTACAATATACTACGGTACACGTTTGTGAAGTGCGATACGAAGTCTATGTCTATGTATTTATTCACACTGCAATGGGTATACCCGGTTGCAGCGGTAACTAATTACACTCAATAATGATAATAATAAACTTATTAATTAAAAATACAGTTAATAATAATACCAATAATTAATACCAATAATTAATACTAACAATAATAATAATAATAATAATAATAATAATAATAATAATAATAATAATAATAGGGAATATCCTAAATTAAATGAAGCACCATCACTTAAAATAACATTTAAAATAAATCTAATTTGTTCGAACTAAAACCCACGAGTATGATATGTTCATATCTGCACAAGTACCTTTCCACATTACACTCATTTCGCTGTCAACTCACTCACTGCACTGGAACTACGACACATTTCACTGATTCTATCCTGATTTCACTAACACTTCAAAAACATTTCACTGTTCAAATACTTTGCACTGCCACTATAAACTATAAAGCTTCACTGACAGGAACACGTTTCACTTACACAACACACTTCACTGACACAACACACTTCACTGACACAACACACTTCACTGACACAATACACTTCACTGACGCAACGTAATTCTTCACTGATACAACATTTCAATAACGAAATATCATATACACCCTTTACATAGGCTACTGTGTATAATTACCGTCTATTAGTAAAGTCCTTAAGCCTATTTTTAAATACGTTTTTGGTTTTTGGTAAAGCCTTTAGTAAGTCTGCAGGTAAAGCATTCCAGTCCCTGATAGTACGATTGAGAAAAGAAAACTTTCCAGTGTCCGTCCTCTGTCTTCTTTCCCTCAATTTATATGAGTGGTCATTCCTTGAAGAGTAATTTGGCGGTTGCAACCTATTTTTTATTTCTCTCCAGGCAGACTCATCTCTGTATGTTTTGAACAGTGCGCATAATCGAATTCGCGTTCTCCTGTCCTTGAGTGTGTCCCATTTTAATGGTGAATTTTCCCGACAACACTTGAGAGCCCGTTTTTTAATCTTTTCCAGTGTCTTAATATGTTCTAATCTGTAAGGATCCCAACATGCAGCACCATATTCCATTACTGGACGTACTAGTCTCGGAACTTGAAAAATTCGCTCTGCTTGGTTTTCAAATTTTTCCTTGATTTTGTAAAAAACATTTCCCAACTTTGCATCGTAATGTACTATTCTCCTATATAGGATACGCCAGGAAAAATGCATGCGTCATTTCTAGCTTACCTCGCATTGCGATATTTTGACGATGAATTACTTCTATAGCTGGAAGTTTCGTAGAATAAACTACTACTACCAATACCCACCACTACTCTCACTAATAATTGTAGAAACGTATTATAGTAAGAATGGTGTCTCTAGCATGAAATTATTTTTCGGGGATCGAACGGCAATTCTTATGGCGGAAAATCATTAGTCCACGGAGAGCAATAACTCCTTCTGCTTCTTAATTTGAGTATTACGGAAGGATTTTTAAAACATGGACGTCTTATATTTTCAAGCCTAGCTTGGTCTTCAGCATACGAACTTTCTTTTCCACTCGTTCTTTACATCAGCAACGTAAAGAAAACATTATTATGGAATTAATCCCCGACGCTTACGTTCGTGTTACAGTCGTACTTTCCTGCATTTTACACACTTTGTTTCATTTGCTTCCACTTTCTTTTAAACAAGAGCGGAGTAGACGAACTGCAAAAACTCCGGCTCCAAGCCTATTGGGAATATAAGTAAGCCATATAAATAATTTAAGTTAAAAGTTTCGTAGGTTGGCTGAAACAGTTCCACTTTATATTAAGTTGTTATTGTCAGAATAAGAGAAAATCTCGGATTTTACGGAGCGGAATAATATTACAGAGGCTTATGAGAGCCTTAAGGCTCGGTACAACGTATTTTCGCCATTATAACGCTCCATAAAAAGTTATAAATTTAGCTTCTTTCTTTTCAGAAAATATTCCTCTTTCTTCTCTTCTTACAAAGGACCTAATCGTTAATGTATATCCAGGTTTATGCTTGCATTTTAGTTTTTATGAAATATTTACATATTTGAAAATGTCTGGAGGTTTATCAGAAGTTTATCCCTGATGATAAATGCTGCAAAAATACGATAAAACTATATTTATACTTCAGTAAAATGTCACACAATCATAAAATGAATTTATAATACATTATGGTAATTTAACTTTACTGAATATATTAAAAATTATAAAAATATCTCCAAAAAAGATGTAGGCTAATTGACTTTCCGTGACTAAATTATATTTATGAGTTGTGAATACTAACGTTGAATTTCTGCAGAAAATAATATAATTAAAACGTACATTTGCGATGTTTAGTCAAATAATGTGTTCAATTTAAAGAAGAACGAATATTGAAGAGTACATAACGTAACTCTTCGTATATTTTGTGACATATATTCCTACGTCATATGTATAGGCCTACCTACGTCAAAATTAGTAACCAAGCAACAATAAATCAGTCACTGGCGTAGCTCTGTCAGTTAAGGCGCTTGCCTACCGATCCGGAGTTGCGTTCGGGCGCGGGTTTGATTCCCGTTTGGGCTGATTACACGGTTGGGTTTTTCCCGAGGTTTTCTCCAACCGTAAGGCAAATGTCAGGTAATCTATGGCGAAATCCTCGACCTCATGTCGCCAAATACCATCTCATGATCACCAATCCCATCGACGCTAAATAACCTCGTAGTTGATACAGTGTCGTTAAATAACCAAGTAAAACAAAACATAAATTGTTGTGAAGATAACGTTAAAACGAAAGCGCATCACTTTCAACATAAGCTGTAGGTGCCTATAGCGAGTCCTGTCTTAAATTTAACTCTATAATAATTCTGTAGGATAAGCATATCTCCATACAAACTGATTTCAAATAAGGAGAACATCTTGAAACATGCTCTATACTATCTGTTAAGGAATTTTAACAAGAAAGAAATGAATATGGATTAATTTTGTAAGTGTATGTATGTATGTATGTATGTATGTATGTATGTATGTATGTATGTATGTATGTATGTATGTATGTATGTACAGTATGTATGTATTCGTGTATCCAAGTATGTATTGTGTATTATGTATGCACGTATAGTATACAAGGTGTCTCAGAAGAAATTTAAAATATTTCAGAGTAATGTAATTTGGGCTAACCTACATCGGTTTAACCTGATATACCTATGTCCGAAATGTAGCAGTTGGAGAGGAATTAAGAAAAAAGATACTGGAACGTCTTGCTGTTCCGTGTACTATACTTTACGTGTTACGCCAGATCTTTTGCACACTGCAGCATCTGAGCACAGCAATGCCAGCGCAATGCACCCAACTGAATACACGCTCACTTTATATTTAATTCGTGTATTCGCATAGTGAACATACTTTTCTTTATGGATTTTATGATGACAATTCATTGGCTGCTGTTGAGGAATACAGACCACGTTTTCCCAATCGAATGATTCCATCTAGTTGTGTGTTTCCCCGTAATTACTGAATGTTATCTGAAAGGCAAGCTACCAAGTGTTTCATTGAGGTCGGAAAGAAAGCCGGTACCGATACCAGACTTGAATTTACAATTCATGGAATCCTTAAGAAGGGCAATCTCAATAATTTTTCTTGTGTGCCTATTTTATTTTTCTGGCAGAGTTTGTAATTAATTATGAAATAAACTTATTATGACAACACGGGATGCAGCATTTTCAATAATGTATCATATCACATTGTTAAAACGTAGGAATATATCTATAATGCGTCTTTCAATTTAAAAGTTCACCTCGCAATAACTTCTCAACCACTAGATTTCTGACACAGGTATTTCAGGCTAAATCGATGTAAATTAACTCTACATTATTCTGAAATGTTTTACACTCCTGAGACATGCTGTATGTGAATGTAAGAGTACCGTATGTACTTTGTAATGAAGCATATGGCGGATCGTGTGGAAGGTACGGTTCTGGAGTTGTTTGGCCATTTTTAAATTTTGTACCCCACAGTTTAAAAATAAATAACTTCTTATTACGTTAATTTCTCCGGTGATTAAGAGGATAGGGAGCTTCAAAAGGAAGCGTGTTTCTACACGATGCGAAAGCTCAAAACTTTCACAATACGCTGAAACCGTATTTTTTTAATTGACTCTTGAATCATGTGAAGAATATTACAGTACTATGTCAAAAACTACTAGATGCTAACGGACACCACAAACGATCTAAGGCCAGAACTATTATGCGCAGAAGTACGAGAAATTCATGCTTGTTAGACAAAGTTGTCTAATGGATTTTGGAGAATTTTTCAAATGGTATTTTATAACACTTTCAGTTTCCGGGGATTTATGTAATGTTTTCTTTTTGGGATTGTTTCATCAGGAAATCTTCCTACAAATAGTTATAGTACTTGACTAGCAGACTCTACATGGGTATAATAATCATATATGAACACATGATGTTCTAAGAAAATATAAACTCAATCATATTGCACATATTTTGGAAAAATAATGCGCTCTGTATAGAAACGCGTCATGTTACAACACTTGAATGACTCAGACAGACGGATAACACGCCTCACTGTTTGTGATGTAGTTTGACCTTCACAAGGTAGAAACCAATCGGTACTGAGAAGCCCCGAGCTCGGTCACTTCAAACTGCGGCACTGTCATAAAATAAACGTTCAATTTCTTGAGTATTAATGAATTTGTAGTTTTATTATATTATAATTTGTGAAATCTTTGATAATAATTTTTATTGGTTATTTAATGACACTGTATCAAGTATTCGGTCATTTAGCGTCGATAATATTGGTGATAGCGAGATGGCATTTGACGAGATGAGGCCGAGGATCCGCCATAGATTACATGACATTCGCCTTACGGTTGGAGAAAAAACCCAAGCGGTAATCGACAACGCGCCGGAGCGCAACTATTTATTTCTTGAGAATAATAAAATATACTCTTGTTGTGAAGTTAACAATGTAATATTCAGTAACACATAAGCAAAAATTAATTCCTATAAAAATGAAATTTACGAGTACAATCCATTTTAAGCGCTTCATTGTACTCTCTGCCAAATAAACAAATAAAACTACGGTATATACAGTCAACTCTGGATATAGTGAACTCGGTTATAGTGAACATTCGGCTATAGTGAACCTAAATCGTTGGTCCCGACCTGCATACATTAAAAAAGTACATTAATATTTCCGTTTGTAGTGAACCCTCACTTGGGTTATAGTGAATCTAAAACTAGAACTTTCCCAAGGAAATGTAATTTTAAAATAGTCAAAATGATAATTTAGAAAACCCTCTGTTCTATAAACTACCAAGAATATGTTCAGAACAAAATCTCAAACCTTCTACTCCTTAAGTGCATTGAAAGACAAAAGATTCATTCAGCTTCCTGGACAGTTTGAAACATGTTATAGAGAATAGAGTACGCAGTGAGGGATAAAGAGAGGATTAGTTCTGATTCCTTTAAAAGAGGTTATTAGAAGAATAGGAAGAGCAAGTGTTTTCTTTTGCAAAAGAGAGTAGAGTGACAACCAAAGGGTAAATACAAGAAGGATTACAGTATAATGGTCCTCAACTCTTCCTCCCGTATCTTTGTAAAAGTGAAATGGGGGAAATTCCAAGGCCGAGTACACAGTAACATACCACTAGTGGGAAGAGGTGCGAAATCGGTCAATGCCTACTACCTACATAGTCAGATTAGATTCAAGTTTCGAACTGTGAACAACAGGATGTCGAAGCGTAAAGTGTTTAAGTTGGAAGATAAAGAGAACATTAATACTGATATTGAACGTGATCTGTCCCAAACGGGCATTAATACTGTTTGTATAGCAACGTCAGTAGTATAAAAACATACACTTCGGTTTTAGTGAACCTCGGATATAGTGAACGAAATATGCTGGTCTGCAGAGGTTCACTATAACCGAAGTTGACTGTGTAATATACTATATATGTATTATAATACTTGAATGGCAAATACGTGACTAACTTAATCAGTGCGAAGAGGAATCGAACTCATATCCGAGCGCAGCGTTAAAGCATAGGTCTCGTTCGTTTTCTGTAGTTCACGTCAGTTACTCAGAAAGATTTTCATAGGCCTAAATAATATCTGTTGATGGTCGGAACCAATCATTTATGTACTATTGATTCAAGGAGTGAATTATGAAACATGTTAAATTAGTACATTAAAATTAATCGTTGTGTAACTATAAGAAGCTAGAAAGTAGAAAATATCAATTGAAATTGTGACAGTGATGTATGCGCGACATTCATTACTCAAGGTACAGGTATAATAAATCTTGCTGTATAACCTCACTCAGGGGACTCCGATTCGATCGGCCACTTCCACTTATTGATCCTCGTCATAAACTAAATCGAAAAATGAAGGTTTTCTCGTATATCGTCTTCCCCTGATAACATATAAGAGATTTATCTATCTAATGGACTCTCATTACATAAATTTCACAATGAATTGCAAGTTAAATTAAGTCACGTTATGACCCTTATGGAATTACATGGAATAATAGCTTGCAACTGTGGAGGTTGTTTCCAAAAGTACCAAATCCAACTGGATAAATTTTACAGGAGAGCAAAAAAACGAACTAAAGCTAATTAATTATTGTAATATATCAATATTTGATTTAGGGTTTATCTGCACCTCTTTTAACATGTTTATAACAAATTTTAAGTCATTCCATTTTTTATTCCAAGGTTATTGGCAATTTAATTTTGGATTTGGTACGTTTTAGCAAAAAATTTTGAAAAAGTTTCTATACAGTAAAATTAATGACTAAATAACTTACAATAATAATAATATATTTTGTGACAAGTATGATTCCCAATGTTATTTCATATATAAGACAACATTTAGAAATAACATTTTTTCTCAACAGCAACAAAAGCAATACTTATCAAACATCATTACGAACTTCAATAATATTAATAAAAATGTATCTGAAGCCATATTTACTTTCAAGTCTCTCTTGTAAAGTGAAATTTTCTATAATTCATACCCCCTAACAGGAAGTATAAATATCAAATCAATTTTTATTTTGTTTTTTATGGCTACAGTTTGGTATTTCTTTCAGTTGAAACAAAATACAATTATATCTTATCCCATTTCTGAGCATTTTATGCCTACATATTGCTGGTCACTGCATATGCAGAAAGTGCACCTACTATGCTGTTGTAGGATGAATAGTCGGTCGTTTAGCTTCACTAATTTTAAAGCTGTCAGCCCTTGGATCTGTCTTTTACGAGATTTTATGTCTTTGTATCCCATTATACTTTTTCTTTGGCCCACAGCATCTGTATTGGTCCAGTACTGCCTGTTCTCACGAACCATATCCTCATTTGATATGGATAACTCTTTACAAAAGTTATTATGTTTGCATGAAATTTCAGGTTTTGCACTTGCAGCAACTTTACGCTTTTCCTGTTTCAGTATATTTTGTTTACAATGAATTCGCAGATATTTTACGATTCTTTTATTTGCCAGTACATTCTGGCACATCGACATATTCATCTCATATACCAGAATCCAGTTTAAAGAGTTCACCATAAAGCGATATAACAAGAACTACAAAAATGTTATACAGAATAACACAAAACGCACAAGGTAGCCATTACTGAAAATTTAAGAAAATTGACGTAACAGCACACAGCCACATAGCTGAAAGAGGAGTAGGTACTTTATGCAATGAAAGCTGAAGCGGATGTGGTATGTTTTGCTGTAAAATGTAAATGTAGACGACCTCTATAAACGGGATTAGGTACTTTTTGACAAAAATATTCTTTCGTATACAAATGCCGAAATCTAGTATGTATGCGCTGCCACTTGTAATTCATTTTTTGAAAATTATGGATTTGGTATCTTTTGGAAACAAGCTCCACAACTGTACTTCCATCTAGCCAAAAAATGCCTTTTCGACAGTGGAGGCTCGGTGGTTCTCTTTTTATGTTGCCATTTCGAAACACGGGAATGGCCAATCTGACATGTATTTCATCAGGGATCTTCCTCAAGTAACAAATTAGGTTCCATATTTCACAGTTACATCACCACGATTTTATAACATTGTACAGCACATTACAGTCCGCGTCACCGTTTTTGGCGTGTGAAATAAGTAATGGGAACATTAAGTGCTAGTATCTTACCTTTACCGTAGTCATTCTGACAGCTGTGTTTGGTAAAAGGGCTGATGTGACGTATATAGGAAGTGATACCATTCTCAGCTCACTAGCAGCAACATGCTCACAAACTGGGCACTATACTCTAGGATACACGCCAAAAACGCTGGCGTCAGCTGTAATACCAAATGGGTATGGAGAGCCAAATGTACTAATTTCTCCCTATAACGTTAATGAACATTCATAGATGCTTCCTCTTCCGGGTTCCACTGTAGGCCTACATATGATAACATTTAAGGAATGCTCCGAGCATTATTATTGGTTATTAAATAATCCTTTTTCCTCTGTTGTGAGTTTTTTTTAACACAAATGTGTATAAAATTGTTTTTTTAATAAATGCATTTAATTACATCTACTTACATATTTAGTACATAAGGGTGAAATGTTTTCATTAATTTAATAGTTTCAAATTACTTCATATTTTAATTTTTTTTATTTACTGTTTCAATTATATTTGTGTTTTTCAGATGTATTAATTGTTTCTCGATGTATCTGTGAAGAAGCTATTACTATATGCACTATATATCTAACAGCCTAATAAATTGAATTGAATTTAAATTCTTCTAAATTAATCGCCTTTAGCAATATTGACTGTAATTAGCACTATATTTAATCAAAACATTTCGATGTTTTCCATCACGATCCGAGATATGTTTATGTGTATCGTTCTTCTGAGAATTGACTGCCATGTCTTAATAATAACATTACTGATTACCGCGGCGAGTATACTAAAAACAAAACACACTCTGACATGCGTTACCGCGATGTGTCCCAAGAATGTTTACGATGGTGAGTCATTATAGCTACACTATCAAAGAGTTGTCTCCGTTAAGCTCGATTCACATTATACGTCACATCACCGTCACATCACGGACCAGCAGCGTTGCATCAAAACATTGTACAATGCGTTTTGTATGGTAGCGTTTACATATACAGGCAACGTCACAGCCCATCAACGGCACGGACCGTCTGGGATTCTCGAGGAGAATGTTTTGATGTGACGTGGACGGTTTGATAGCATGAATTGTTTATGCTTTCTTTTTCCTCCCTGTTATTTATACTCGCTTTAACATCTTTGGTCATATTGCTAGTATCTTTTGATTGAAATCCGAAGGTCTGTTCTATTGTTGTGAACTAGATGGTGACTGTATATGTATTACTGATTTGTTATGAATATGATTTCGGTGATGAATGAGGCCGATTCAATCTTCTCAGGTCCAGAATGCAAAGTGAGGTGGGTTTCATTAAGGGATCAGTTTAGAAAGGCATTAAAAAGAGAAAGACTAAGAGCGGACAGGCAACCAACACCGAAAAAAAATGGAAATATGAAGATTATATGTTATTTCTGATCCCGTTTATTAAAGAAAGAGAAACTATAGGAAACGTTGAACCTCAAGGCAGTGACGATTCGAACAATCAAGGAGAAGAAGAAAGTTTGAACAATGATACAAATGAAGAGACTGCAGAGATTGGTGCTTCACATCCACAGGACTTAAGAAAATCAGTACTGCCAGAAGCAAGAATACTGATCCTCTAGTTACAGGGTCACAAAGGCGTCTAAAGAAAAAGGTGCAGGAGAAGGAAACAGCGTCATCTCTCGTTATGAAATATTTATTAGAAAACAATGAAAAATAAAAGCAATTGACGTCTACCTGCAGTGCGGACCCAATAGATGCATTTTTCAACGGCATAGCTGCCACAGTGAAACAATTTTCACCATTAAGACAAAATCTGGCAAAATAAAAAATTTTCAATATAATTTCTAATCTTGAATACGAAGAAATTCAAGAAAGGATGTTCCAGTCCCAAAGCAATGAGCAGCCTTCGATTTCTTCAGCACCACCAGCTCACTATCGGCATCCCGTGCTGCAACACAATCAGCTGCAAACAGATAGGGTTACTTATCGGACGACCTCAACTACGTCACATGATCTGACAAGTATGCAAACACCGTCGCCTACACCATCACACGTGTCAGGAATATCATCAGTTCAAACCTACTATTAACAATTTTCCCCTGTGGAATAATTAACGTTTTAATGCGAGTGATTTTATGCAAGGAATGACAAACAATAATTAGTTTTAATTGACATAATTGCTTTTCCATTTCATTGTTTAGACTACAATCTAGAAGGACGTACCTTAAACAAACCATCAACTTTTCTTTTGCTGAAATTGCTTCTCTAAATGTTGTGTTTTGTTTTTGTATTTGTATTTCTATCTTTTGAAGCAAAATATAAAACTGATATTTTGACATTCTAAAAAACTTATAGAAGCAACCTTCATCATCCTCCAACTGTCGGTATAGTGTATGATATTCACCTATATTCTTCCTCTTCCTGAGCATTTCTTTCATCCATATTCTGTTTCGTTTTCTTCTTACGGCCTCTTCTTCGTCCAACAAGACAGCAATCATCGCAAGTTTTTGTTTGCTAAATATCGGCATTGTTCGAGAGCACAGTTCCTACAGTCTTGATGGCGGCAAACTGACGGTCACTTGCCGTTAAATGTGAATGAGTTTGCATTGGACGGTGATGGTCCGTGACGGTGATGTGACGTATAATGTGAATCGAGCTTTAATCTCTAGAGTGGGAAGATAGTTAATTAGATCCCAGATATGTTGTATATACTTTCGACTTGTATAGGTCTCACAAGCACGGATTACCGACGCAAGTAATGCGAATCAAACACTGCGATAAGGAAGAGAGGGCGAGAGGAAAGGTCACGAGATAACTTGAATGATATTCAAGAGTACAGTCGGAAGAGAAATGACATCGATAGAACCAGTCTTGCGTTGTGATAGTTACATTACGACTTTAGTTTGTTCCACTGCATGTGAATGCTTGTCTTGTATCGCACGGTATTATTATTTCATTCGTAAACATATGTTGCGCGTTTAATTAGCTTGGAATTTTCTCTTGCTACGTTCTTTATTTCCACAGCGATGTCCTCATTTGTTTATCTTCTTGAAAGAGACAGTACTTCCTTCGGCCCGCATCTCTCCTCCCTCGGCGTGCCCACATACACACGTCAAAACAGACAGCAACGCCACCATTCGGTAATCGTTTCTTGCGCGAGCTATAGTTGTCTGGACTCTGGAGCTATCATTATATATTATAATACCTACTAAAAGTACTCCAACCACGAGAAAGTCTTTGGGGACTGAGACGAAGCGGGGTAATGCTGTAAATGAATGTTGATGTCGTAAGATGTCATAAGGTCACACACGTGGGTACTCGTATCTGTATTGGCTAACTTTCACAGCACAAACAATAACATTGATAAACACATATCGATACTACCCTAGTTACAAAATTAGATCACTGTTAATCTCCTGGTCTTTTAATTTCTCCATACAGGAACTAACATGTGCAGCAGAGCGCATGGTTTTTAAACTGACGTTATAACGATAATATTATCTATTACTTCGCTCCAATAGGTGACGCAATAGTAAGCACATTCCTTTCACGGTTGATCTCCTGGTTGGAGAACAGTACATTAGTCGCTATCGCTATGAATCACGTACTGTTCTCCAACCAGGAGATCAACCGTGAAAGGAATGTGCTTACTATTGCGTCATCTATTGGAGCGAAGTAATAGATAATATTACCGTTATAACGTCAGTTTAAAAACCATGCGCTCTCCTGCATATGTTATTTTCTGTATGGAGAGATTAAAAGACCAGGAGATTAACAGTGATCTAATTTTGTAACTAGGGTAGTATCAATATGTGTGTATCAATGTTATTGTGTGTGCTGTGAGAGTTAGCCAATACAGATACGAGTACCCACGTGTGTGACCTTATGACATCTTATGACATCAACATTCATTAACAGCATTACCCCGCTTCGTCTCAGTCCCCAAAGACTTTCTCGTGTTGGAGTACAGTACCGGTCGAAGATGGCGATTTCTCGGAGCTGTGATTTTGGAACTATAGTCACAGTCGGAACAAGTGACAAAGACCTATCACAGCAACAAAATCAGAGGTCTTCAAATCACTCTCCATTACTACTCTATGCGATCCCTAGCTTTACTTATCATCCGAGGGAATATCATGGTAAAGATTTGAATTATCATTAAATATCTGTAGCTGTTGGCGTGGAAGCCACTGAGGATATGTTTTGGTCTAACATTCCTACTTAGGTATATTTATCCGTGATCAAATCTCGGCCCTTTTGCTGGAAGCAGTCGCATGACAGAGTTGAGGATGGGTTCAGGTGGTATTTGAACTTCGTAACGTAAAAATCCTCAATTCCAAGTTTTTCACGGAAGCATTAACACAGAAAGTGATTTGTTTACACTACGCATAAAGAGGAGGCAAGTTTACAGCAAGTCACTGCTGAGTTGCTGAGCTCTTAGCCTGGGCATTAAAATTCTTACCGTAAAAATTGCTTCACTGGCGTTGGGTCAACGAAAGTAAGCCTACCTACTTTCTGCCTGTTGGCTCGGAGTTACTCGTCACGCATTGAGTTTAATCGTCATGTTTGGCTTGTGAAACTTTAGATGGGTCTGAAAGAGACGACATACGCACATCTGACAGAAGCAACAGTCGTAATCGATTAAGATAGTAAATGCTGAATGCACCTTGTTTACATTCGAGCTTGTAGTGCACAATCCACCTGCGTAGATTTTGGGGTTTTCAACCATGAGAATTTTATTTAATTTCTCCGACGGTTGAGAATAATTTACAGGTTTAATCCTAAGCGTCAAATTGCTCCAGAATTAGAAAGACCACTTGCTCTGTATAGTGTGCTAAAGAGTAAAATGCTGAAAGGATACAAAAAAATCTCTTTAAAATAATACTACAACACAATTATTAATTCCCACATTTTAAAATGTTCTACGAAATTAATTTTGGAGCTCATGCGTTATTTCTTTATTACGGGGGACATACTTTCACTCTAAAAGCGAGCCTCATGTCGAAGTGAAAAACTGAAATGTGACAAAACCATGGTTGTAACGTAGGCCCTACCTTCTGTACGCAAGTGAACTGTACTTTATAACAAAGAGACAAATCGAAAGAATATCCGCACAATTGAGAGTTTGAGATCTGTGATTGTACTCACAGGAAGAGAGAAAATTAAAGCCAAATATAGACTATAAAGCGAAAATTAAACATCCGGATTTTAAAGAATAAGATTTTATATGACATAGAAATGGCGGCCTGGTAGCTCAGTTGGTACAGCAGTTGGGTATGGACAGTTGACTAAACATAGCCAACATAACAAATTAAAAAACTCATTGATAGACTTAAACGACACCGGCTATAAGAAGTAGCGGGAAAGAGGCAAAGGACAAAATACTGTGTGAGATGCATTTTGGGAGAAGAAGAATAACACTTATAGAAGATCTTGAGGTTAATAGTACATAAACTCAATAACTAAAACTAACATATAGGCTACTCAATTAGTAATGTTACACAATAACGGTCTTACTAATAAAAACTCTATATACAGACGTTTAACTGTCTTATACTTATACAGTGAGTAGCTCGTTTATAAGTCGTGTGTAAATTCCTTACTAATAATCACTAAATACGTTGTGTATAACAGTATAACTGTTACACAGCTACGTCATAGTTTCGTCATTACTTCATTACGAAAGGTAATAGAATATCTGAGGTTCTCAATTGCATCCGGTAGACAGCTCTAGTGTATCGCGTTAAGTATCGATAGCACAGCTGGCTCTGATCGATTACAACACTATATTTTGGTCAAAGAGTACAAGCTACCGCAATATTATTCTAATTATACTGTGCTTTTTTGTTTGTTCTTCTGTGGTTACAAGGCGACCATCATCATAAAATGACAGTCAATACGAACAGCTGTTAGAGGGCGGACATTTTTTTCTCTATATACAACTTTTAAACAAGGGGTTTCGGGCATATAACTACTGCAAAGCAATTCCCATTGTATAGTTACAGACTGTTAATACAGCCATCGCTTATGCATGGTTTATTAGTAACGTTTTCTGTCTCATCTCTGCATAAGTCTCATATAAAAACTATATACGGTTTATTAGTAAGATCGTAAATATACAATTTTTAACACAATCTCTAAAATTAAATATTTAATATAAGTTGTCTTATCTTGCACTTACATCTAGTTTTAGTGCAAGACTCAACCACTCTAGTATATTGTAACCCTTAACATTTATTTACTCGCCCAAGTTTAACTCTACAATGTGCATCATTCATTATGCTATTTTTTTCCATTCCTCTTCCACAACAGAAATATTTATACAGTTCGTATAAGCTCTCTCTAGTTGGCAAGCCTTCAATTCTTAATTTAATTTCAGAGTATTCCTTTAACATTCCTTCAAAACTATTAAATTTAAAAATTAAAAAGATAGCAAAGTAATTTCTAACTAAGTCCAAAATGTTATTATCAGTTAGTCTTGAAAATGCATATCTGTCAAATTTGAATTTCTTTGTTAATTCAGTGACTTTACTAATATTTAATAACTCTTTTCTTTTACTTTATATTTTAGCTATTTTATCCGGGATTTTTTTTTTCCTGTACCAATATCTCTTCATTACAAAGAGAGGCTGGCTTGCCTCCAATTTCTCCATACTGCAACACTTGATTCTTATTCATTGCACAATTATAAATCTATAACACAGAACAAGCGTAATCATTTTTGTATAATTATTACTTATTAAATCTTATGACAATCAATTTCTCTTATCTAGCCTAATATTTATTCATTCATTTCCGGTATTTCATTAATTCTTGTATTAATTTTATTTTAACTAAAAAAAATTAAGTCCTATCTGTTTCTCTAAATTATTATTATTATTATTATTATTATTATTATTATTATTATTATTATTATTATGCATTAGTTTTTATTGCTATTTCCTTATTCATTAATAAGAATTTTTCTTTTATATATTTCTCTCGAATCTCTTTATTAAAATGATATCATCAATAATTCTTCTCTTTGATCTTGAGGCTATTAAAACAACATATCAGCCAAAAAAGTCTCTGTTCATCAGACGATCTACTTGGTTTAGAACGATATACTCGCATTACAAAAAATAGAATATCTAAGATGTAATTCTTAAATGAAGGAAAATTAAATCTCAATACCTTGCCCAAAACCTAAAATATTTTACACCACTACAAGTCTAAAATTACAAATAGGCGTGAACTTCAATGTCTTCAATAGAAACCTGATTTTATGGTGCATTACGAAAATGCTAAATGTGTGTGTGTGTGTGTGTGTGTGTGTGTGTGTGTGTGTGTGCAGAAAAATATCTTTAATGTGTGTTTTATAATGCTTCGCCATAAAACACTGAATCTGTTCTCACGACTAAACACGAAATTCAATCATATTTACTAGGTAAATTTACACATACCGCGAAAACTGAATGTTAATACTTTTTGCACAATTTCACGTATTTGAATTAAAAATAAATAAACTACCATGAAAGCTTCCGGGGATGTTTCAAAATACTGGAAAGATATTTTCGTCAGTAACGGTTGTGAGGAGGATGTGAAGATAATTGGCTTTACATACGGCGTTTTTATTGTCGTGTTTGAAATGACAGGCGGCAGGCGACACCGGCGGTTCATTCCATTGTGTGTTGTGGTTTGGCTTGGGTACCGCATAACGATTATCATCTTCCACCACACCGAAAGTAACGACGTTATTTGACAGGGATGATGAATTTGCATATGAAGGATATTATGTTTTCGACGAGCGCCAAAATATAATTATGTGCAAATACTGTAATATTAGACTTGATTGGAAGCGTCTTCATTCATATGGCAAGAACAACACAAGCGACAATCACAAAAAAAATTGCTTCATCACACACTAGAAACACACACTAGACATCAGTTCAACAGGCAGACAGTAACGCAAGAAAAGTGAAAACTGATTCTGAATAAATCTGTAATATAAACAGTGGAGTGGAGAAGTACTAACATTGCAATAGAGTAGCCCATTACTCGTAGTATAGCTGAAAAAAAATATATATATTGGTTAAGGCTAAGATGCATCGTAAGTATAGCTCTGTGTTTACAAAATGTTTCTGTGCACGCTCGACTACTTACAGTTGCGGCCCTTTGTACAGTCCGCTCCGTATGAATGAACTCATAATAGAATTTATATTTACAGGATTCCTTATGTTTCAAATTAATTAACTCGGAACAAGTATTACTTTTACAAAAAATATCATTCTTATCAATTAAGTCAAACACAATTTCCCCATGTTCTGAATTCAGTCGTCTTATTATCTGTTCTTTGTTGGATTTTTGTTTCGGCATTCTGATACAATCTCACGTCACTCAAGCAGGTCTACTATTGAGGAGAGTCGAATGTTCACTCTCTCTGCTCCTTACAGACAGTAGAGATACCCGGCAACGGCACGCATTTTGTACACAATGTATACAGAAATTATTATTTACTACCCTAATACCAATACTTTTCTTCCGCCCTACCTATTAGACAAACTGAACCATTCATTAATGGGGGATGAATTTAAGAAACATATACCAGGTTATTGTTATTCAGTCAACTGTCCGAAGACAGGTTGGAACCTCACAAGTGACACCAATAAGGCATCACTCATAAGGCAACTAAGTCAGGACATAATGGGGTAGGGTGGCCAGTTTCTTTTCCCCTTTTATTGCATACATCGCTGACTAGTAACAGATGAAATGAAGGTGTACTAGAAAGAGTGGACGAAGAAATAATAATGCAGACTTAGGAAAAGAAAAATAAATGGCTGGGGTCATTGCCTAAGAAGAAACTGTATACTGAAGGGTGCATTGGAAGAAATGGTGAATGGGAGAAAAATTTCGGAGCATAAAAAGATATCATCTGATAGACAACATTATGATTCGTGGTTCGTATGCTGATACTAACAAGGGAGTCCCAGGTCGTGTTGAGTGAATTTAATGAAAATGTATATTTAAGCTAATTTTCGTTCGTTAAGAAACGTGGTGATAGTCGTTCGTTTCACTTTCTCCTCGTTTACGAAATATATTGACTTGAAAATCGGTGCTACTTATGCCGTTTCTTGCGTGCACGGATCCTCATAGTTCCGCGACACCGTATCACAGCTCCCGCATTAATGATTTAATCTATTTCCCTTTTCTCGTAATTCGTATTAATAGAGTGCTCTTGCTGAAATAAATTCAATTTGAATTTAAAATATGTATTAACTTTGTGGCTCACCTTAAATATGATAATGTGGATTCGAAATGAAATGTTCGGAACAAGCAACCATTGAACATTTTATATAGGCTGGTTTTCATACTCTTTGTAAAAAAAAAAACTCACACACACACACACACACACACTGTTTCCAACATGAAACATTGTTGCAAGAACGTTATCAAACTTTCTTATATGTTTCTCCGTAACATATACATATATTAGCATGTCTTTGAGGATACGTGAATGAAACTGGTGATACACACAACAGAATGCAATGTCATTATGAAGCCCCTATCGTGCAATGTGTCTGGAATATTTTCAAAGATAATTTTATGTCTGAAATATTCTTCTAGCCTTCGAATTACATTGTTATATTGCCTAAAAAAATACACATCCATAAATCTTGTAGTGTTAGGAAGGATAATTTGTGTTTAAATTGTCGTACCATGTAAAGTATTGTTAACTTCTTCTATCATCTACATGACCATTCCAGAAATCAAGAAGTTGTAGTGTGTCTTTCTTAACATCCGGGAGAAATATATCTCTTAATCATTTTCTCGTGTAATTTTTTTGTCAGTTTACCGGAACTACCTGCATCGACCACGACATTAAATGGCTTATCTTTGTCTACACGTTGTTTTACTTTAGGTGCAAATTCCGCTTTCGGTTCTTGAAAGCATAGTATGTACAGTCGTGTTTCTAGACTTCTAGCTGCATACCTTTGGATTTGGACGGTGTACGAATGAGTGAAAGACACTATGGATTGCACTACTACTGTATTAATGTGAGTTAAGAGAAAAAAATTACTAGATCATTAATGCGGGAGCTATGATACAGTGTCACAGAGCTATGAGGAGCCGACTGCGAGCAAGATGCGGCACTAGTAGCAACGATTTTCAAGTTAATATATCTCGTAAACGGGGAAAAAGCGAAACGAACGACTATCACCATGTTTCTTATCGAACGAAAATTAGCTTAAATATGCAGTTTCATTAAATTCAAGCTTCATGACTTGGAACGGTTCCCTTGTAAGGGGAAGACGGAAAAGAGGAAAGATTGGAAAATGTTAAGTTTGCAGTGAAAGACTTGCTCTTGGGCAAAAAACAATGAATGAATGAATACCAGGTTAGTTTCATTACATTATTCTTTCAGTTGAATATTTATTTATTTTAGGGTAATTGATTAGGTTATGTTATGATCACATTATCTTCTACATGAAAATTATTTTACTTGCTAGACACAATTTTTATTACAACTCTCTATCAGAGAGCGGAAACTTTTCTGCAGATAACAGGCTGCGGAAAAAAATATTTGCCTCTATTAAGGCGAAGAGAAGCGGAATCGATTAGTGAAAAATTGAAGAATCAACAAGTAATTCCATACTTTGACAAAACGACGTACAGGACGGGAAAAGTAGTATTCATTATGTTGTTTAGAACTTACTCTTTCCAACTTTAGTGATTACACCACTAATATGCTTGTGGGTGGGGTGCTCATTTTTAAGAATATTAACTCACAGGTGAATATTCTCAGGCCATTGTGGAGGTGACTGACAGACATAAGCTTGAATATAAAAATATTATTGACATTTTAACAGATTGTGCACGTTATATGAAAAATTGTGTGCAGACTTCACAGGGTTTGATATCAGGTGAAATTATACACATTGTATGGTCGACATATAAACTTGATTTAGTAGCAGGAATTTGACCCAGTACACTTTATCGAGTGAATGAGTATGTCACAAAAACAAAGAAAGTTTTTCTCCACACTAGGAAACGAAGCATAAGTACTAGTCCTCCATTATAAATTGACCGGTGTTGATTTCACGAACTAGCAAAGTGCGTCATATCCCAACACGAATGCTTTAATTCCCTCAATTTCCCGCGCTCCGTAATCGCTTATGATGTCTTGTATAAAGCGACAGTGGCGACATTAACGCTCAGCAGTCATGTAACATTGAACGCGTAGTACATTAATGCTGGTGAAAAAGAAAGTAAGCTTTTCTCTTCGCTAGTCATCACCAGGTGGAATATCTTGTTCACTTTTGTTTCCTACCTGTCAGACTGTTATTTATTTCATGGAATATATTTCAAAACAGTGAATAGTGATGTTGAAAGTGTGAAATATTTTCACAAGTTACGTGAAGTGGAATTAATCCTATGTGAGACATTATTTGTGAAAGAACAATGTAACTCAGCTTCTGAAATGACAATATGCTTTGGGGGTTCCAGTTATGCTTTGATACATAATGTTGTTCCAATGGTATAATTAACTCATTTCACAGTATACATTATATACAAAAACTAGTGGTCAAGCCAGAAACATCGAACGTATTGAATAAACTGATAATTAAGAAGAAAGTACTGAAAGAAAGAAAATCTTCCAAAGGCATGCCACATAAAACTTCCTAATGTAGGCCTAATGGTGAAAGATCCTGTTTGTAAAATTTTTCTCTGTTGTCATCTTTCCATCAGCCCCTACTAAGAATTGCAAACCTTGAGTTATCTCTTTGCAACAAAAATCAGAACATCTCTCTTTTTCCTGTAGCGAACGCTCAACAATTTATTATGTTTTATATGCAATTACAAAATCATCATCCAAGTCTAGTGTTCACGTAAATCTTCCCGTGAAGCACACTTGAATAATTTCAAGGGAAAAATTGTTCCGGTGCGGGTATCGATCCCGGGACCTCTGGTTGAACGTACTAGCGCTTTACCGACTGAGCTACCCAGGAACTACACCCGACACCGTCTCAATTTTTCCCCCTATATCCACACAACTCGAGTGGGCTGACGAGACGCCAGAGACCCACATCGAGTGCACACAAACACTGTGTGACTTGGAATTGTGGTTTTCTGTTAACATACCTGCAGTAACGTATATATATATATATCTGCTTCACAGAGAGCTTTACCCGGAAACTATACCTATCCTGGTTAGCTCAGTCGGTAGAGCGCTGGTAGTTCAACCAGAGGCCCCGGGATTGATACACGGCCGGGAACAATTTCTCCCTTGAAATTATACAAAATCATTGTTAATCTGTTTCTTGTAGCGAGGGCAATGTAGTTCTAGAGGAAGATCAACCTGTTGCTCAGAAATGTCTTCAATCTTTCTATTTATATGTCTAAAATTTAAGAATAAAAGAGCCCTACCTGCCTACAATTCTGTCTGACGAACGTACCAATCTGTCAAATGATTATATTTAGATACTCTGAGTTATTACTTCAATGACAGTAACAAATAATGAAATTAACATTGTTAACAAACGGTAAGCGTACTTGTTTAATGATACAATAGATACGAAAGTTGAATAGGCCTATAACATAATATTTAAACGATTTTTATATAATGTAATTAATTGTATTCATTCGCCGCTTTCATCTGAGAGAGACAGTGAGATTATGTGTGTTTATATTTATGTGTGTCATTTAATCCTAGTTCAATTGGACAGAAAATTGATTGCGAATGCCGTCAATCATCATATACGCGAATATATCACTGTGTATTAATATAATCCATGTAGACTACTCAATTATATGTGTGATTTGGAACGCAGGAATATTTAAATAATGACAGGTCAAACAAAGATATTTTTAAAAAATATGTTGCAAATGCCAACCCATGCCACAACAAATTCTGTCTGAACTCGCAGATTTTCTACCTGGAATTTTGATGAGGAAATCCTACTCTGCAGGCGTTCGGCTAGAATTAAAGCTATTCATTAGAAATAAAAGCAAGTCTAAATAATATGCTTACGATATATAGATATTCAGATGGTTAATAAGAAATTTCGAAGAAATTGTTAAACATTGAAACTGTTAATGAATTTATATACATGCCTGAAAATGCCAGATAGACGAAAACGTTAGCATTAAATCTTTTAACTTCAATGAATTATTTATGTTTATAAATATTTGTTGCTGTTTTTTTAATATTAATAAGTCATTTCGACTGAACATATAAAATAAATATTTTTTTATATTATATTATATTGTACTTTGACTTATCTGAATACTATCACAATGTTTTCTAAAATGATTTTGGGGCAGCTTAAAGTGTCTGAATCAGTTTGAAGACCATAGTAGGGGTGCTCAACCATTTTAGGCTTGAGATCACTTTCATGAAATTAGTTCAGTTAAATATCGACTGATATCTACCTACGTATAGCTACCATAATGAGCCCAAAAGCCAATATTGAATAAACAGTCGCCGACAACCGATAAGGGGTGGACTGGACCTCCAGCTTGGGGAATGGGAGAAGGGCTAAGAACCTATCACCGTAAAAAACAGCTTGTTACGAAACCCCATTATAAATTACACTCGGGAGAAAATTAAACGCAGAATAAATATCGGATATGCCTATTATTATTCGGTTGAGAAGCCTTTGTCATCTAGTCTGCTCTCAAGAAACCTGAAAGTTGGAATTTATAAAACAGTTGTATGTATTACCGGTTGTTCTGTATGGTTGAGAGACGTAGATGGGTGGATTATATTAAAATAGATTTGGGGGAGGTGGGATATGATGGTAGGAACTGGATTAATCTTGCTCAGGATAGGGACCGATGTGAGGACGAAATAAACGTCCGGGTTCTCTAAAGGCCATTTGTAAGCAAGTATTATAAAATAATGGAATTGCATTAAACAATTTTCAAAATGAAATTAAAGTCCGTGATAACCTTCAACATAATTCAGCCCAGTGGGCCAAGATATTGGTAACCATCATTTTGTCTTCAGCATGAAGTTAATAGGTTGTCATTACTCATTAATAAATTTAATAGTAATAAATAACAATAATAAATTATATATTATGATTATCTGGCTTTTAGTTATCAGTTCACATAATTCCTGAACATAAAGGTTGTTTACTTTTCTTACAAAAACACTTTTAGAAGTAGAAATATAGGCTAATTGTGGGTTGGAAATGCCTGTTATTATTCGGTTGAGAAGCTTTTGTCATCTAGTCTGCTGTCGAAAAATCTGAAAGTTAGAATTTATAAAAAAAAAAACAGTTATATTACCGGTTGTTCTTTATGGTTTTGAAACTTGGACTCTCACTTTGAGAGAGGAACATAGGTTAAGGGTGTTTGAGAATAAGGTGCTTAGGAAAATATTTGGGTCTAAGAGGGATGAAGTTACAGGAGAATGGAGAAAGTTACACAACACAGAACTGCACGCATTGTATTCTTCACCTGACATAATTAGGAACATTAAATCCAGACGTTTGAGATGGGCAGGGCTTGTAGCACGTATGAGCGAATCCATAAATGCATATAGAGTGTTAGTTGGGAGACCGGAGGGGAAAAAGACCTTTGGGGGGTCCGTGACGTAGATGAGAGGATAATATTAAAATGGATTTGAGGGAGGTGGGATATAATGATAAAGACTGGATTAATCTTGCACAGGATAGGGACCGATGACGGGCTTATGTGAGGGCGGCAATGAACCCTCGGGTTCCTTAAAAGCCATTTGTAAGTAAGTAAGTAAGTAATTGTGGCTTAGCATTATCTTGCCCCAAGTGGCTGAATTTATTGAAATGGTTGGCTTTGCATAGAATTAGCAAATTTTAAATCTGGTGTTTTCTAGAGCATTCTGAAAGGTGAGAATCAGTTACTACCTGTGTTGCTAATACGACATCCTTAATCTTGGGACAATATGAAGTACCAATCATTCATAAATTTAGAAAAGATTGGCTGGAAAATGTTAGTGTGAAATATTTGTTTTTAGGAGAGTTTCAGAACTCTACTGTAATGAGATGTAAACTTTGTGGATGTAATTTAACTGCAAGATTTAATTATTAAATCAACCCTTCAGAGACAATAATAATACAATTTCGTTTCAACCACATATCACGACGAACTACATTTAATTCTCCTTCCGCGATGATATAGTTCATTTTAATTACTCATAACACTGGACAACAAATTTAAACTTTGTGTCTGTCCTTTAGATGAAACTATGTAATTTTAACTAAATGAGAGGTGCTGAGTTCATTTCTGAAAACCAAAATTTTCAACACATACCATTTTTATGGTACACGCACTTCACTTATTTACACAAATTTGTTATACTAGCACATAAAGCAATCTTTGTTTGGCCAAAATTCACAAATTAAAATGACTTTTTGGATCTTTTACGTTTGTAGACAGCAACTGCAGCCTTTCCGATGAGTGACCAATAATATTCAGCCAGCATACTTGCATTCCACCTTGCACTAAAGCGCTTTTCGAAGGTAGATATTTCTTGATGAAACCTCTCCCCATGTTCATCACTTACAGCACCAAGTTTTTTTTTTTTTTGGAAAGAAGTTCAGGTGGCCGTCAAGAAAGTGTACTTTCAGTGACATGTTGCATGCCACAAGGTGAAATTAGTGCAACATTTCACTAACATTAAATATTTTTTTATTTTGGAGAAACAGTACGTGCTGGACAAAAACTAACTGCAGATTCGTTTTTTCAACCACAAATTACATCGAATACACATATTTTTTTTATAAAAAATGAAAAATTTCATGTTGTACCGTGTAATCTACAAAGAATACAATATACATAACGGACACATATTTAACTAGAACAAGAATGGTCTTTACGACGTAGTAATACATTAACGAATTTATGTTTAACCAATCGACCATGTTGCAATTTTGAATTACGTATGGAATATTCAACTATAAAGAAAAAATGTTGCAGTTATCCCGACAACATGGAATGTACTCAGTCTCCCTTACAGAGCGATGCTTGGTCTTCCAGGTACTTTATTCTTATCAGCTGTGAATATCGTATTCAGTGGCAGACGTAAGTACAAATGTAAATAAAGTAATAACGTTTTTAAACTGTTATGTAAATGTTATATTACGAGTTATAACTCTACTTGGTTTATTACGCAACATTAAATTCATACATGGCTGAAGAGACTAAAATAATAGCTACACTTGTAATGAGAGCTTAAAATGAATTATTGTTGCATTTTCCGCCGTGTGAATCAGCCAAATGCTGGAGGTAGGAATGTCTATGACACACAACTTTGAATACAGCGTGGTAGTATAATATGCAAGCAGAGACAGATGGAAGCAGTGAGTCTCCGTATATGTTATGCACCAGAATGTGTACTATGTTCGGTCTCATCAGATATTTTGCGACGTATTTCATGCCGAGAGACAGGAAGTAAGTTTCCAGTTGGATTGTCAGCCGAGTTCTGCAAATGTAGTCAGTTACGCGTACAATGCACTTCGCATTATTGCCTTCTGTTAGGAATTTGAACAGGTAACAATGTAAAACAGATGGAATAATTAAATTCGTACCACTTGTCACTTGTCACACTTCACGTTTAGAACACAAGGCGTTCCTTCGAAAGCTCCTCTTTCAAATAATATTGTAATAAGTAACTTATCTTAACATGATGAATTACTTACTCCATTGCCTTCAATGACCAGTTTTAATGTCACAAACGTCTCACGTCTGGATTAAATTCTTCAGATGTACGGTAAAGTTGCCTATTTCCGTGATACCCCTAATCCCGTGATACTTTTTAAAAATTGAATGTCAGTTGAAGCTTTCCCCTTCGACCATAGCGCCAGACATCTTTCTCGAAATAGTGCATCTTTCGCTTACTTTTGAGACATCGGTGAAGCTTTATAGCAAGCTACCCAATCCCGTGACATTCAGTGAAAAAAAACGTATCACGAAATTAGGATTATCACGGAATTAGGCAACTTTACCCTATGTCAAATGACAGACAAAAATGCATTATGTGCCATTCCATCTAATACAGCAAACTTTCATTGTTTTTAAAGAAATCGTAAAAAAACGCATTACTGAGAAAAATGTAACACTGTAATTACATTTTAAAACTATACGAGGAGAAGGTAAGGCCTGGACCGCAATAAACCGGGAACAGAAACGAGAACGAAAAAATTTTTTAAATAAATATAATTAAATGTGAGCATTCACAATTACCGAGAATATTGCCGGAGCCCGGGAACGGGAACGTGAGGGTTGGCCAAGTTTTAACTTTGTGGAAGAATATTTTGTTTCAAGACGGAGTGTACCGCGACATGATAAGTAGGAAGTGAGCCACCGGCGAGGCTCAGTCGGTTAAGGCGCTTGCCTGCCTGTCTGAAGTTGCGCTCGGGCCCGGGTTCAATTCCCGCTGGCACTGAATACCTGGTTGGGCTTTTTCCAGGTTTTTTCAAATCGTAAGGTGAATGCCAGGTAATCTATGGCGAATCCTCGGCCTCATCTCGCCAAATACCATCTCGCTATCACCATTCTCATCGACGCTAAATAACCTAGTAATGGATACAGCGTCGTTAAATAACTAACTAAAAAAAGAAGCGTTAGGTGTTATGACTGCACGGCCTGACCTGTGTGACCCAGCCCGTCAGTAGTGATGAGTAACTCGCTCTTAGTCTATCTACTTACTTTTTGCAGGGGTCAAAATCCCTGAATCAAGCTGTACGTGTGGTTGCGTCACTCGTCGACAGGTACTGTACATACATAGCTTATTACTATGCTGAATGTCTTTACGTAGAACTACACGTGAGAGATGCAAGAAATGAAACGAGGAGAATACAAATAGAAATATGAGAATACAAGAATAAGGTCAAGACAGAAGAAAGGAATACAAGGAGAAATTAACATAATACAATCAAAGAAAACTATAGCAAGACGAAGACAAGAACAATGGGGAGGCAAGGAAAACAAGGGTAAAACAAGGAGAACGATGAATACACAAGGAGAACAAAAGGATCAAGGAGAATTCAATGGGAAAAAGAGGAATACAAGGAGAAGAACAGAAATACAAGGAGAACAAAAGAAATATAAGGGAAATAAGGAAAACCAAGGTGATAAAGAGAACAAGGGAGAGACGGGGAAAATGCGAAAAGAAAGAATATAAGGGGAAGACATGGAGAATAAAGGGAAGATAAATATAAGAAGGGGAAGGCAAGGATAACAAGGGAAAGACAAGAAGAACAAGGGGAAGAAAAGAAGAACCAGGGGAAAACAGGAAGAACAAGAGGAAGACAAGAAGAACAAGGACATTATAAGGAGAACAAGGGAAGAAAGAAAATAAGGGGAAAAATCGAGAGTAAAGGGAAGATAAACATAACAAGTGGAAGGCAAGGAGAACAAGGGAAAGACAAGAAGAAGAAGGGGAAGACAAGAAGAACAAGGGGAAGACAAAAAGAACAAGGGGAAGACAAAAAGAACAAGGGGAAGGAAAGAAGACCAAGGACATTACAAGCAGAACAAGGGAAAAAAAGAAAATAAGGGGAAGACATGGACAATAAAGGGAAGATAAACAGACAAGGGAAAGACAAGAAGGACAAGGGGAAGACAAAAAGGGCAAGGGGAAAACTAGAAGATCAGAGGGAAGCCAAGGAGAACAAGGGGAAGACAAGAAGAACAAGGTAAAAAGAAGAACAGAGGGAAAGACAAGAAGAACAGAGGGAAGCCAAGGAGAACAAGGGGAAGACAAAGAGCACAAGGGAAAGACAAGAAGAACAAGGTAAAAACAAGAAGAACAGAGGGAAAACAAGAAGAACAGAGGAAAGTCAAGGAGAACAAGGGGAAGACAAAGAGCACAAGGGAAAGAGAAGAAGAACAAGGTAAAAACAAGAAGAACAGAGGGAAAGACAAGAAGAACAGAGGGAAGCCAAGGAGAACAAGGGGAAGACAAAGAGCACAAGGGAAAGACAAGAAGAACAAGGTAAAAACAAGAAGAACTGAGGGAAAACAAGAAGAACAGAGGGAAAGACAAGAAGAACAGAGGGAAGCCAAGGAGAACAAGGGGAAGACAAAGAGCACAAGGGAAAGACAAGAAGAACAATGTAAAAACAAGAAGAACTGAGGGAAAACAAGAAGAACAGAGGGAAAGACAAGAAGAACAGAGGGAAGCCAAGGAGAACAAGGGGAAGACAAAGAGCACAAGGGAAAGACAAGAAGAACAAGGTAAAAACAAGAAGGACAGAGGGAAAGACAAGAAGAACAGAGGGAAGCTAAGGAAAACAAGGGGAAGACAAAGAGCACAAGGGAAAGAGAAGAAAAAGAAGGTATAATCAAGAAGAACAGAGGGAAAGACAAGAAGAACAGATGGAAGCCAAGGAGAACAAGGGGAAGACAAAGAGCACAAGGGAAAGACAAGAAGAGCAAAGTAAAAACAAGAAGAACGGAGGGAAAACAAGAAGAACAGAGGGAAAGATAAGAAGAACAGAGGGAAGCCAAGGAGAACAAGGGGAAGACAAAGAGCACAAGGGAAAGACAAGAAGAACAAGGTAAAAACAAGAAGAACAGAGGGAAAGACAAGAAGAACAGAGGGAAGCTAAGGAGAACAAGGGGAAAACAAAGAGCACAAGGGAAAGAGAAGAAAAACAAGGTAAAAACAAGAAGAACAGAGGGAAAGACAAGAAGAACAGAGGGAAGCCAAAGAGAACAAGGGGAAGACAAAGAGCACAAGGGAAAGACAAGAAGAACAAGGTAAAAACAAGAAGAACGGAGGGAAAACAAGAAGAACAGAGGGAAAGACAAGAAGAACAGAGGGAAAGACAAGAAGAACAGAGGGAAGCCAAGGAGAACAAGGGGAAGACAAAGAGCACAAGGGAAAGACAAGAAGAACAAGGTAAAAACAAGAAGAACAGAGGGAAAGACAAGAAGAACAGAGGGAAGCCAAGGAGAACAAGGGGAAGACAAAGAGCACAAGGGAAAGACAAGAAGAACAAGGTAAAAACAAGAAGAACTGAGGGAAAACAAGAAGAACAGAGGGAAAGACAAGAAGAACAGAGGGAAGCCAAGGAGAACTAGGGGAAGACAAAGAGCACAAGGGAAAGACAAGAAGAACAAGGTAAAAACAAGAAGAACAGAGGGAAAGACAAGAAGAACAGAGGGAGCTAAGGAGAACAAGGGGAAGACAAAGAGCACAAGGGAAAGAGAAGAAAAAAAGGTAAAAACAAGAAGAACAGAGGGAAAGACAAGAAGAACAGAGGGAAACCAAGGAGAACAAGGGGAAGACAAAGAGCACAAGGGAAAGACAAGAAGAACAGAGGGAAAACAAGAAGAACAGAGGGAAAGACAAGAAGAACAGAGGGAAGCCAAGGAGAACAAGGGGAACACAAAGAGCACAAGGGAAAGACAAGAAGAACAAGGTAAAAACAAGAAGAACAGAGGAAAGTCAAGGAGAACAAGGGGAAGACAAAGAGCACAAGGGAAAGAGAAGAAGAACAAGGTAAAAACAAGAAGAACAGAGGGAAAACAAGAATAACAAGGGGAAGACAAGGAGAACAAGGGGAAGACAAAGAGCACAAGGGAAAGACAAGAAGAACAAGGTAAAAACAAGAAGAACAGAGGAAAGCCAAGGAGAACAAAGGGAAAACAAGAAGAACAAGAGGAAGACAAGAAGAACAAGGGAAAACAAGAAGAATAGAGGGAAGCCAAGGAGAACAAGGGGAAGATAAAGAGCACAAGGGAAACACAAAAAGAACAAGGTAAAAACAAGAAGAACAGAGGGAAGCCAAGGAGAACAAGGGGGAAAACAAGAAGAACAAGGGAAAGACAAAAAGAACGAGCATAATACAAGAAGTACAGAGGGAAAATAAGAAGAACAGAGGGAAGACAAGGAGAACAAGGGGAAGACAAAAAGAACAAGGGGAAGACAAATAGAAGAAGGGGAAGACAAATAGAACAAGGGGAAGACAAAAAGAACAAGTGGACGACAAGAAGAACAAGGGGGAAGGAACGGAGAACAAGTGAAAGACAAATAGAACAAGGACAATAGCCTAAAAGGAGAACAAGGAAATATGTTGCATTTTTATGTGACTTCCTCTCCCATACTTAGTGAGAGAAAAGACGTAGGTAGCAAATGCCTCTCGCTATCATCAATTCCAGCGATGCTAAATAACCTAGTCTAATTATATATCAACAGCAACAACATAAAATAAAATAATCGGGGCAGCACTTATACAGTCCCTACTAATTTAAAGAGATAAGGATCCACCTACTTTCCAGCCGGGAATCGGATATGGTTCCACTAAATTTGTAGCTATAAGCTGTACCACCTGAGCCACAATAATGATAATAGTAATAATATTATTAATTATTAATATTATTTTATTATTATTATGATCGTGATTATGATGATAACAAATACAGGATAAAGAGTATTCGGTAACTTTTGCGAAAATGGAACTCATTAAAAACCAATGTTTAATCCAGTGTGAATTTAAGTCACTCAGTGTATATGCTTGTAAATGGCAATATTCTCGAAAACTTCTTGTTTTTCTGTTGTAACTGCAATTGCCTAAACACGATCGCTAGAATCTCAATAGGGAGAAGAGAGCCCACACAACTTGGTAGTTTCCGAACAATGCCGAAGTCACGACTTGAGTGACTACCCAATATTTTCAAGACATAAAGATTGATTTCCGATACTAGCTATTGCAACTTTCTCTTTGTTTATCTTCAAACTTCTACCGACGAAATGTGGATGATGGAGGTACGATAGTTCTAAAATTGTTCAAGCTAAAGTTTTCTCCTTTTCCTGATAGGCTATCTTTAGAGACGTCCACAGCCTTCGATAGCCTGATCTTCAAGGTCTGCCTCATAAGACAGATTATTCCAATGTACCCCAATTTTCAATATTTCTACGTGTCCAGTATACTTTAGTTCGGTTTATATTACGTAAATAAATACTTAATTAAATGTCAATATTTTAAGTATTGGTTAAGAAGTTAAAAAACTGTTCAGCAGTAAAACAACTAATTATCTTACATATATATATATATATATATATATATATATATATATATATATATATATATATATATATATATACATATATATATATATATACATATATATATATATATTTCAATCGTTTATTTTAGAAAGGGCACAAGTCACATTTTTGTGGAGATTGATGATTTGTTAAAATATACTCTATTCGGGAGCCACATTAAGTTTAGAAAGGGCACATTTCTAACTCGACTCCATTTGTTGCTATAGAGGTTAGATAAATATGTTTATTTGAGAAAGGGTGCATAATCTGGGTAAAGACAGAGTGTATACCCGAGAAGAGTATGAAACACTGATAAAAGAGAACTCAAGAGGTAAAACTGAAACAGTGTTATTAACAGACAGTAACACCATATTGAATTTTGATAACTGGTCTCAGTATTTCAGAAAGTATGTAACTTCAAGTAAAACAATGTCAATCAAAAATAACAAACAGAGGAGGTTTTTTAAAATATCTGAACCATACTACTTTGAAATGGACAAAGGAAATGTTAAAGGAAGTGCTGTTATCAATGCGCTGATCGAAGTAAGTTTTGTTTAAGAAGCCTAATGTAATACGTATCACTTTTGCGAATGAACGAGCTTTTGAAGGGAAAAAAAACCTATTATTGGACAAAGAGATTGAAGAAATCAAAAAAGTTCTCAAATATATAAGTGAAGGGCATCAAAAAAGTTATCAAATATATAAGTGAAGGGCATCAAAAAAGTTATCAAATATATAAGTGAAGGGCAAAGCCTTTCTATTAATTGGCCAACTGCAACACAGGGTAATGCAGAGTAATGTTTTTCATGCCAAAAGTGAAAATAAGAGATATATTTCCATTTTTATCACTATTTTGTACAAATATTGTTCATTAAAGCATTGATTGTAATGTGTCCACTTTTTTAACTCTCATTATACCTGTGTCTAGTTTAGAAAGGCCACATGTCCAAGACAAAAAAATTCTATAGAAACCACCCTTTTCATTTAAAAAAAATCTGTAATTCATGTGTAAAGTGTATTTTAGCATCCTTCCCAAGATGTAATACAAAAAATTGAAAAAGAAAATATTTCTTTAATTTAAATAGTTCTCATGTCTCCTGTAAAATAGAGAACATGAGACTTGTGCCTTTTCTACAATAAACGATTCATTTTTTAAAATGATAAAAAAAAACAGTAAAACAATGATTTTATTATACGAAAAATTACCTTCACCCAAATATAAGTTTTCTCTTTTCCAATATTCTCTATCTTAATCATTTACCTCTGTCAGACCGCGGTAATAATTGACTTGGTTTGGTTTTCCGAGAGCTGGACCAGGGACGGATCCTCGCACATAAGCTTATGTAAGTCTATTGTGTCTCCTCTATTTGTGATAATTGTCGAAGTCCGACAAATGGCCCA